>NC_061513.1:140842446-140861893 GCF_022539505.1 Lolium rigidum | reverse complement strand
AACGTTGCAACCAGGTCAAATTTGCATGTAACATCAAGTCTTCGAAAGAAACAAATAGATCATCGAGAACCAAGCGCTGACTTGGTGGCTTGTGCTCACCGAATTAAAACGGGGTGCTATCTAGCGCGTATAATCCACCGCTGGAGAGGTTTCATCTTCTACCTAACAACAGACAGCCTAGGGAGGGATCCGTCCCCCTTTGGTCAACGTTTAACAAATAGATCATTCACAGCACAACAGGTTCACCCATAACATTCTGCACAAACGAAATTCTCCGACATCGTATGTACATTTGCAGCCATGGTGTGTCCCAATGAATGTGGTGGTAGCCATTGGATCGGATCCCATATTACTTTTTCATCCACGACACTGCTTTCCGTTTATACCTCTTATTAATGGGGCCAACATTTCCAGGCATTCCATCTATTCTTTTGTTATATGCACAACTACATATCTAGCCAAGCGATCTTGGAGCTGGTTGTTAATGCTATTTTGCTTCAAAAGGTAACTTATACTGCCTCCTAGAACTGTATGTGGTTAGATTTAACCCCTGCTGGCTAGTTCTTTCAGAACGTGCCAAGAATTTTCAAGATACATAGACATCCACTAAGTCTTATAGTCTCCCCTTGAGGTATGTGAAAAAAAAAACACATTAATGCATATGGTAACAATAACACTGGTCCATATCTCCTAGGTGATAAGATTCAACCATAAAAATTGCACAGATTCTGCCAATAAAGCAAGTTAATAATCTGAGCTACTTTTTGAACAACCCAACTTCTTGTAGTGGAACGTGGGATGCAGGGCGTGGGGCTAACACCATTTGAACAAAACTGAAAAACTGGTACCTGGCACAAAAGAATTGATGATGCGTGGACTGCTGTCCAAGTTAACCTAAAAATCGTGCACTGATATAAATCATCGGCTACCCATTTGTCTGCTGGAATGGTGTGTGTGCTTACAGTGTGTCATATGTCAGCCAAATGGAGTGGGCTATCAACAGGGACGGCGATATATTTCCAATATCCAAAAAAAACTAGCAAGGGAATATATGATATGGGAGTAGATATCTTAGTACCTTTGGTGGGTTGCGAAGCGAATACAACATAGTTCTGCAGGATAGCAGAAACGTCTCTTCATTATACAAAAGGGATTGCTTCTCCCCGCCGGGTGTGTTAGCATACGCCGCATGACCAGGTTCGTTGAAATAAGGTTTAGCATTCAACACTAAGGCCTGAATGGAGACCAGGATCTGCAGCATAGTTGATGTCGATGGGTTCCACATCTCACACGCACTACCGGGCCAGGTGTTCAATAGGCTAAGGCACACTTTCCCACAGGCATAGAGATTTGGATTAAGCCGCAGACCTCCAGAGCGGTAATTCACTAGCTGAAAAGAATAGTCATACATAAATCTCACATTCTAACACACATGCTTAGCATAGAGAGGAAACTGAAGAATGGGCAATAATGTGTGTAGGTGCAATGAAAAAGTACTTACTGGAGGCTTAGATGGATACTGGGAAGGGAAATAGATATCAAAAAAGAACAACCCGTCATGGTAAGGAGTGCCTGCAGGCCCAACTATGACGGCTCTAAGAAGATCCATTCTGTCTTCATAAGCTCTTACAAATATTGTATCTGTTCAATTTGGAGAAAATTAGCAGTCAGTACATGAAACTACTGCAATTCCACTAAGTTGTATCCCACAAGGACATGTTTTCCTAGACTGAACTCGAAGTCATGTTAAACATGCATATGGAGTTGTAAACATGAATCACCAGTTCTGCTCACCTGCTAGCTATGGATACACAAAGAGAGGAAAGGAAAGGCCAATGTTGCAGTGAACAAAAATCAAAATTTTATTATATGTGAAACGTCTTCAGCAAAAAGACCATAAAAGATATTGCCCCTTACCTGGTAAATCTTTCCCTAGGACTTTCCATTCATGCTGAATTCTCTTCACCCATTCTTTCAATGGCTGTTAAAATGACAAATCAGAAATGAATTAAGAAGATAGAATGCAGATATATGCTATGTGCTGAAAGTATTGAATCAAGAAGATCGAATGCAGATATACGGCTGTTAAAACAATAGCTCAGCAATGGAAGTACTCCCTCTATGCCAAAATGTAGTGCATCTTAGTTTTTTCACAAGTCAAACAATATAAAGTTTGACCAAAGATGTAGAAAAATATATCAACATTATAGATGTTATTATTTTTCTACATACTTGGTCAAACTTTACGGTGTTTGACTTTTGAAAAAAAACTAATATACACTACATTTTCGCATATAGAGAGTATTGAATTGAGAAAGTACAATGCAGATACAGCATGCCCAAAGTACAAACCGCTACCTTCTTAACTGCCCTGAACTTCAAATAAAAGTGATCACTGTGGTCACCAACAGTATCAAACTGTTTAAATGCCTTATAATGTTCATCAACTTCACTCTCCACAATCTTAACTTGTTTCTGCTGCTGCGTCAAATCAGAAGGGGCAACGTGTTCCCTCGGTAAATATGACCCCCCAATAGGTGGAAAGCCCATGTAATGATCCGCGTTCAAGTCAAAGCTGCTACCATATTCCATCGGTGGACTGTTGTACATGTAACTACTGAACTCATCTTCATCATAAGCATAATCTTCCTCTTCAACTGCCCCAAAAACGCCATTAAGATACGCTGGAGGTACTGTACCTGTATGGTAAGTTCCTAGGCTTTTCCATGAGTAGGAAGGAAAATAACTTGGGCCAGGAATATCGGCAGGCAAGCCGTAAATTGGAAGTTTGGCACCTCCATGGTAAGTTCCAAGGCCATCCCATGGAAAACCTACTTTGGCAGGAATAGCACTTGGGAACGCAATGTCATCAGGAAAACCACTCTGAAGAAAAGCATATATTAATCATTGGTTGATTATAGTAACCAGATGGTACCAAAAGTAAGCAAGTACTCAAAGGATTCACCTTTGCATTCTCTTGCCAATTCATAGGATGACCAACAGCTTGTTTATTCTTGTGATCTAATGTCTTTGCTTCAAGGATTGTAACTACATCAGGATCATCATCAAGTTCAATGATCTCACAAGGAACAACCTGTTGATTAAACGTGTAACATAGTTTAAACAAAAGAGGTTGTGTAGTACATTAACAGCATGAACCACGGTGAAGAACAATGAAGTCTAACCTATGCATAGTTTTATGCAAGAAAACATATGCGTGGATAGACTACAAGAAAAAATGCCAACTGCACTTGCAACATATAAAATACAATGACGCACTTATTTTAATTTTGCAACACGAGAAAAAAGATCATTTTCAGATAGAAATTACAGGTTATGCCCGACCATTCACATTAGGCCGAAATCCTACCAACCGAACGAACAATCACACCAAACTCATTCGCATAACCAGTACAGCACTCAATCAGACCGGCAGAAACATGGGGACTGGGACCAGCCACCTGAAGCTATAATCAGAACTCGTACAGATCGTGCAAACATCATTCTTCAGGTAATTCAAACATGACCTAGATACACCAAATTGCATCGCAACCCTAGTTCTCGCCGGAGCATGCGTTGTGGGTTTTGGGATTTCCCCATCGAGCATCGAACAGTCCGCAAAACGGCAACAGTGACAAAATAAAAAGAGAGTAGAGAAAGGAGCCGCCTTTCCGGTTCGTCCTCACCTGGGCCCGCTTCCGCTTCTGGCGGACGGAGGTCCATCCAGAGGCCACCTCCGGCGACACCTCGACCACCTCGGGGTCGTGCAACGCCAGGCTTCCTCCCCCGAAGGAGAAACTCCTGCGGGAAAAAACAAAAATCCCAAACAGAGGCACATCAGAATTCCGCCAAACCTTAACAGGGGGTAGAACCGAGGAGCGCGGCGCACTCGCCTGGATGACCCCTCCGCCATGGAAGGGGAACGCGGAAAATGCGGTCGCCGGCGCGACGGCGGCGGCGGGGTGGGGGTTTTTTATTTGGGTGCGCGTGTGCGTCCGGACTGAGAAAGATTTTTGCGATGAAAAGCGTGAGGAATAGAAGGGAAGGGGAAAGAAAGGGTCCAAATTTATGGCGTTTCCTTCTTTCCGCTTTGGTCTCGTGTTGGATTCGGAAAAGGCGGGGCCCCCTGACGCGAATCTGGCGTGTGGGGTTTCTAGTCGGTGTGGGGTCAACTGGACGTGTGGATGGGTGGGGTCCGAGCTGACCTAATAGGGTTGGATGGTTTGGTGACGTCTTCCGTGACATGGTATATCTTCATCTTGCTCTCACGTTTCCAATCTTGAATAAACGGTTGAGATATGTCGTGTTTCTTAGCGTGCACATGTTGCCATTCCAAACAGGCACGTGGGATGCAGAAAAGAGCCCCACGCGAGAGCACTAGATTTATTTATAGCCAATACTCATCATAATCAACGATCGATTTTATTAAGTCGACCGGGTGAATTTTATTATCTAGGCAAGAACACTCGTATATGTGATTTACAAATGGATACTAGTAGCTCAGAAGAGACCAATTAGAGATAATAGCACTCTAGCCATCATATATTTGCCCGAGATCGTTGGAGGATTGCAAATTTTAATTGCATCTACAACTAGAACGATGTACAAGTTGTCTAATTGCTTTAGTGAGAATAGCCTTTTTATCAACTTAGTAGGTAAAAGGTTTAGGGAACAAAGATTGTTGCAAGATAGCATCCACATCTTTGTGTTGCTATATGTATTCATGTTGTAGGTTATAACTAAAAGTTTAGAGTGGTCCACATTTACTTCTGAATATTCATCAAGACAATATCCCACTATTTCAAAACAAGTCTTGTTTGCAACTTTGGACCTCAGAATAAAGATGACCAATGCACCAACTCTTCAAACCCCATTGAAGATATGAACAGGCCCAAGTTGGTATATAAATTTCAAGCTAGGCGAGAACTACTATTATGTTTTATGTCATCACACAACTATATTGGTCTAAGGCATGACTCTTTGTTTGTGTCATCACATAATTGTAATGACACGATTGTTGGTACTCATATCTCTTCTCTACTATATATCTCTATCTCTAATATATGTCTCTATCTCTACTATATAAAAAGGAGGAACTGGTTCTGTTTTATATTATATATTATTATATTATATTATACTATATAAAAAGGAGGAACTGGTTATGTTTCTCCGGTCAAAGGTTTCGTCCTACATATTTTCATCTGACCATTTTACCCTCCCATCAAATACCATAATACTGCCATGTCATGGTACCGGTTCACTTTATACCTGCTCTTACCGTGGCAGGCCATCCGAAAACCGCCCGTCACACCCCGCTCTATCTCCAGTAAATAAGCTAGGGTGCTCATATTTGATCGAGTGGGTTTATGATCGAGTCCCACATTCTGAAGAAACACATGTTTCTTTACTCTCTTACCAAGGACCTCGGATAAAACTTGGATCTCATTATTTCGCTCTCCATCTGGTGTAGGTTGAGACATCTCTTTTTCAATCTCAGCCTTTAGCAATAAAAACAGAAGACATAGTGGTGTTAGATGAAGCAATGTATAAACATCGTTTCAGCAATAACTCATTAAATGCTTACTCACAAGAACAAGTTGTACTTCAGAGGAGTAGCAGTTGTCCTTGTTGCGGTGTGTCTCCCTGAACAAATCCACAAGACTTTGTTGTTACCCATGTACGAGTCTCCCTCAAAACAAACACATACATGCAGCCAGCTTATAGGTTCTATAAAGGATTTTGTGAATAATCAATAATATGTGCGATGTTATATGTGGATGTGCAAGTTAATCACTATTTAGAGCAGTTTGATGTAGAGCATCTATATTGTAGAAAGAATCTACAGACTTTAGCGCAATCAACGATGTGCACAAAAGCTCCTATAAAAAGCTACCTACCAAAAAAGGAATTTAGATTAAAATGGACTTCACCTTTGCTTGGTGGAATTTGTCCGCCTGACTTAGCTCACATGCTCCTTAAATTGTCTAGGAAGAAGAATTGCAATGTTCGGAAGAACCTCCACAACAATATTTGGATCAGTTAAATTAAGATCTTTCATGATTTTCGGAGTGCCACACATTGAAGAATTTGTTAAGCTATGGGGACTTCTTACCAATGCATATTTCTCATGATGTGCTCGTCTGCCCGACACGATTCATTGGAAGTTCACGAATGATGGAAAATACACCGCTTCCTCGGCCTATAAGATCAATTTGAAGGCCTTGTTTCAACCTCCCTCAACTTCACGGTTTGGAAAGTTTGAATGCCTCCAAAATAAATAAAAATTGTTTTCTTGGTTGATTATACAAAATAGAGTTTAGACCGAAGATAGGCTACAACATAGGGGTTGGGAAAATTGTGGCAGATGTCCTCATATGCAAGTATCGATTTATCACACGGATTTAGAAAAAAGACTATCTCTTGGTGTGGCATTCATGATAGATCCCCGGAGTCTTGGGCCAATGAAACTTCCGTTGATGTGTGGTCGCCAAATATTGCCTTCGAAAGAGGGCAACATAGGAAAGCTATGGCATCCTTGATAATGCTCATCTCTTTGAAAGTTTGGAAGGAATCATCAGTCCACCACAAACATGATCATCGGCAAGATTAAGGAGGAGGCTCGTGCTTGGTGCTTGGCCGGCGCAAAATATTTAACCAATGTAATACATGGAGAGTATGCTTTTCTTAAAGTTCTAGGGCGCGTCCTAGAGATTTGTCCTAAAAACTCTAAACTTCTTCTCTATTAATAAAATAGGTAAATCTTTTGCCTCGTTCAAAAAGAAAAAAATCCTCGCCTGGATGCTAAATCCCCAAACCTTCTCACACGAGCACCCGTTGTGCCAATGTCATCATTAAGATAGTCTATCGCATCACCCCCACTCTTCCAGCTCATCTGCATCTCCCTTTCTCGTGCAATGTCAAGCTCAACTCTGCCATCGTGCTCAGTGCGACAGTCTCCCATCATCTCGTGCCCGTCAGGGCAATCTTGTGGTTGATTCATGCCGTTGTGCCCATTCTTTCTTTGGAAGACACATCTAGCTGCTAAGTTTCAAGAGCTATGGTGGTAGTCCACGTCATCATTTTTCTCGGGTTAGACGGGATGTTCATGTTTTCAAGAGTTCAAAATTCATTTTTGGGCTGACAGAAGTTTTAGGATGAAAAGTAAATTTCTTTAGAAGTTCAGGGGGAAAAAGTGGTCTTCTTCTTTTGAAAACACCTACTAGTGCATTCAACAAAATCACTTGTAAACTACACCAAATCACTTGTGATGTACTGTTTTGGCACACTAGGTACTCTCTATATCACACGCACCAAGGTTTCACATGCAAGATTAGGTCTTACCGACAAAATAACCAAGCATAGCACTTGCAATCCAAGAAAGAAGCAACGTACTGGTACTTTTACGAACATAGCTGAAGCTGAAGTGCGTCATTACAACACAGGTTTACCCAGGTGATAATGCCATGGCGGCTACTACTATAGAAGAAAGCAAGACAAGACACACACAAACCATGCGAGGACATGGCAAAGTTTCTAGTACAATCGTTTTCACGAAATGCTGGATTGAGGTTTGATCTTATGCAATATCTAAATTGAGAACTGCGGGAGTTCTTAGATGGCAGGTGAAACGGCGCTTTCAGTAGAATGTTCCCTCCGGAGGCTGCACTAATTTCCTGTTGTGTGATGTCGCCATTTCTTTCTTAAGCTGTATCAAGATGTTCTCCATCGTGTACTCCCGACGCCAGTTGGATAACAGGTTAAACTTCCTTTGGTCAACCTGCATTGGCTCCAAGTTAAGTTTGAAATAAAAGGAGAACAAGGGATATAAAATGTTCAGTCGCACGGATACAGTGACATACCAATCCAGTCTCAGGATTTACACAGGTCATATTGATTCTTGAGTGGAATCTAACAGTCGGTGGCCTGTCTGGATAGTCCTTGTCACAGAAAAGCTTTAATTGATAAATTCGGCCCTCATGGACAGTCTACAAAGCCAAATATAGGTCAACAAAAAAAAGCACAGACTCAGATATGTAACAATCATATTTGAAGAGAACAAGAGTACGCGAGCAGAAATATCTCACGTTGTGGGGACCAATTATTGTTCCTGTCCAAGAGCGCATGTATATATCATCAGCATCATCCATTCCATA
Source organism: Lolium rigidum (assembly GCF_022539505.1). Classification (NCBI taxonomy): domain Eukaryota; kingdom Viridiplantae; phylum Streptophyta; class Magnoliopsida; order Poales; family Poaceae; genus Lolium; species Lolium rigidum. The sequence goes on along the minus strand of NC_061513.1, from coordinate 140,853,740 downwards.
GCTAACTGTTCCATCCCCGATGCCCTTCTCTCCTCTCTCAAGCTCTTCCAGGAGTCTGAAGTTCCTCGGCACTAGAGAAATATTTTTATGCAAGTAAGTACGAATAGTTCGCTTCCAAAAGCCTTAATAGCTTCCGCATAGTCATGTCAAAGCAAAGCAAATCTGATGCGAGGACATCTACATAAATGAGTTTCAAAAAATTAACCCACATGCGCAGAGCCAGGTAGATGCGCATACGATGGACAACTTATTAACAAACTCTTGTTGCAAAATTTCTAACAAAGTTACCCCAATAAGCAATTAGGAGTCGGACGATAACCAAAGGATATTCGCAGCCTACTGCAGAGTAGGTTATCACAATCTCGAAGGACAATAATTCTCAGATATCTTGGATTCTACCTAATGCTGTGCTACACTCTAGTATACCATCTCCCTTGGCTGCTGTAGCACATCAGAAGATTACTCAGACTTAGACAGCTAAGCAATCACAGAAATGTGATTATACCATACATCCTAAATGTACATCTCTTCACAAGCTCTACACGATAGTGGAAATGTAGTGTGGAAGCAATAAAAGTTAATATAGTTAAGTGTTGCCTATTCCAAGGATTGGTGGATTCCAGTTGTTTTTTTTTCCTTTTCTTTTTTGCTTCTAAAATTAACAGAGTGCTACTATTAGCAGCAGAAGTTTACACCCTCAACCATCTGCTTGATCACGGCAAAATATCTTCCCCGCCCGCGTGCGAGCTGGAATCGAGCCGTGGGTTGACGGACGGGAACGGATCCACGGCGTCAGCGAACGAATCCGCAACTGATTGGACGGATAGATTTGTGGGCTGGCGGCTGATGGGGAGCGGAAGGCAGGCAGCAGGAGAGATGAGTAGGAGCGGTGCGGGGAGCGAGCTAGGGCTTACCGACAACTCCGGCCGCGTCACCGCTGGACGCCATCCAGCGAAGCGAAGGAGCAACGGGTCACCGACGGATGCGAGAGAGGAATTCGGGGCGGCGCTCGTGCTCCGGCTGGGGGAGGCGTGCGTTATCGGCGGCGCTCGTTCCCCTTTGATGGTGCTGGTGGTGGTACACGGGTGCGACAGTGGGAGACGAAGGTGGGGAGCGTGCGAGGGGCAGGTGGGCTGGGTTGGGCCGGTCTAGGTCGGGTTTGTGGACAACACAAAGTCTTGTTTTTCTCTTCTTCGGCCCAAAGAAGGTGGAAATCCTATACCACGAGTCCACGACTGCGTTAGAGGAGGAAAAGGGACCCTGTACAGAAACTATCGCTTCAAGCAGCGGGAAACGCGGAGAAATTTCTAGGCCATCTCCAACGGCTCGACACATTTTATTATTTATGAGTGTCATCGTATTGTGGATACAAAAATGGTTTTTGTCCACGCGTTTATTTCCGTTTAGGGGTGGCTCCAGCGGGGCGACGTATTTTTTTCCGGACGTTGCTACACAGTGCCCTAGCACCGGTTAGTCTTAGAGTGTGCCCCGCCTAAAAATAGAAATAGATTAGTCCGGACATCCCTCACAGTCTAAAAGTAGAAAGTTCTAATCTCACACGTCTTCTTTCCGTTTGGGATGGTCGCTGCACAAAAAACATGGGATCTGCAAAATCAAAGCGTCTCATTTCGCGGCTCCGTTGAGAAAAAATTACAAAGAACAATCGTATAAAATAAATACATCTGTCTCAAATTCACGCCAAAAAAACGCATGTGTCATCTGGTACTTTTCTGCCTCAAGTTTAGAACAAGTATTGGCATGTAAAAAATTGAAGTTTAACTACACAAAATTACATCCCAGAAATTCCGCAGTGTATTTGATTCAAATCGAGAATGTAAAAAATATAGCAGTAGATGTAGAAAAAATAAAGAAATTACATCCAGAAATATGGGGGACCTATTATTATACATCCAGATCTTAGGGGAAACTATTATTTCAAGATCGTGGATGTAAAAAGTAGTCGAAAAATACATCCAGCATCAAAAAAATTGCAACGAGAACTGGAAGAAACATAATTTTTGTTACATGCTTTGATGTTTCTAGATATAGAACTAGGGGAGCCAGGGGAAGAGGACTGGATCCATTGGTAGGCCCGGCGGCGGTCGGTGGGGCGAGGCCCTTTCCGGCGGCGTTGCCCGGCGGCGCACTAGAACATGTGAGAGAGCACGATGGGGGCAAGGTCCTTCCCGGCGGCGTGCCATGGCGACGAGGCCTTCAACTCGTGATGGAGATGAGCGTCAGCCGCGCCGCCCTTAGCCTCGAGAGCGCGGAGGACCTGCACTTCCGCCTCGCCCCACACCCCCGAGCCGCCACCAACTCCATGGCCGCCGCCCCTTTTCCATGGGAGCGCGAGAGCCCTTGGATTCCAACCTCCCCAACCACCATGACCGACGCCCTTCGCCTCCGGAGCGCGATGTTGTTCGATCCGCACCACCACGCCTCTCGTCTCTCCTCCGCCGGCGTCGGGATCCTCTCGATGGGGCCTGGTTGTGGAGGAGTAGTTTGTGGGGAGGGGATAAGAAAGGAGTGGACGAGAGTCGAGAGACCAAGGGAAAGGGAGATTCACGACGAAAGGCCTGTTAGCATCTGTCCTGTTATTCCTCGAGCCAGCTGTACGATGGCCATCCAATGATAGGGAGAGGGGAGCACTCTGAAAGACAATATGGTGCCCTGACATCTAATAGAAATTGGGTTTTTTTCCTTGTTTTTTCCCCTCTTCTCCATTTAAAGATAGTTCCAAACATTACATATTGGAACATGGTTTTACACAAACTAATATATAGTTAGGAATATGGTTTACACAAATTAATACATAGTTTGAACCATGGTTGACATAAATAAAAACATTAAAAAAAGAAAAACCAGTTATGTTGATTTCCGTATGTTCGTTGCCAAGAAAGAATACTCGAGGGCACACCCAGTCACCCAAACTGGAAAATCTAGCTGGTGACGGTGCCCCTGTTGGTTCTTCCGAGGAAGACTTCAACTGACTCGTAGCTATATTCGCTGCAAAGAAAAAACACTCTAAGTTCTAACTATCGGTGTCCGAGCCCGATTCGCCGGTGTGGTAGTGCCTGCGGCACGCTATGTTGTCGAACACCTTGACGATCATCTCGTCGTCCCCTCGTAGAGGAAGGTGAGCTGGCAGCCGGGCTCGAGCGCGAGGCCGCGGGCGAACTTGTCCCACCCTGTGTGAAGGTACATCTTGTCCTGCCCGTCGAACAAGACCTCGACAGTCCACCGACAGAAGTTGTAGCTGGTCTCCCGTAGCTGCAAGTGCGTCGGCTCGACGCCATCGACGAACTCGGCGAACTTGTTCGGGAGCCGCTTGATGCCGAGTGGGTCATCATCGATGCGGAGGAGGAACTTGAAGCAGCGGTCCTCCTACGAAGACGAGGAGGGTGCAGGCAACAGCGAGCGTGTGGCCGTAGCTGCTCCACCACGGTGGCCCCTGCCCCGGCCCCGGGGGCGCCTAGGCCCACGACCTCGACCGCCTCGCCGGCCACCAGGACCCGCCAGGGATTTCCTCGCGGGCCTGGCTGCGTCGCAGGAAGAGCTAGGTGGCGCTACGGTGGAGCTTGTCGCGGCTAGGGTTTGTTTGGAGGAGTAGATGAGGAAGAAGAACGCGCGCCCTCTTTATATAGGCCGGAGGTAGGCGACGGCCGCGGGACGCGTGGCGTCGCCATTGCTGTGTTGGCGGAGGTGGGCGGCGGCCGCTTGGCAACCGAGGCATCACCATTAACGTGGCGTAGACTATCGAAGCGACGCAGCGGCGCCAGTCGCTGGCGCGCCTGAGAAGACACGTCGACGCAGGGTCGCTGCCAGGCGGGCTCGACGAAACGTCCGGCAGACGAGAGCGGACACTTTGCGCGTCTGCGCAGCGTCCCCAAAGACGCATCCGAGGCGCATATTTGGGCCAGGTTTGCATCGCCGTGGACGACCCGGTCACTTTGCGTCGCCCCGCTGGAGGTGGTACCAGACGCATTTTTCGGCCTGGCGGACGCAAACGGTCGCTCAGCGTCCGTTTGCGTCGTCTCGTTGGAGATGCCCTTAGAAAAAAGAAAACGACTCACTCCGCACGTGATAAGTGGCGCGCTGTGGTGCTGGAAAATCAATGGAAAGTGATCTCCCTGCTCGCCACGTGTTGCAAGGGGAAAAGCAATGTAAAGTGATCTCCCCGCGTGACTGTACTTCTGTATTTTGTACTTACTCATATGCGCGATTGTACATGTATTTGCTCGGGTGCGAGAAATGTACTTCTCTATTTGTACTTGCTCGTGTGCGTGACTATACTTTTGTGCATGTACTTGCCTGTGTGCGTGACTGTACCTGCTCGTGTGGGTGACTGTACTTCTGTACGTGTGCGCGACAGTGTGCGCGGTTGTACCTGCTCGTGTGCATGACTGTACTTGTAATCGAGCCGTTGGTGAAATGCCAGGCCAGAATATCCGGCCTAAGTAATGGCCAGAAGATCCGCCCCCGGAATATCCGGTCCACATGCAAATTTCCGGCCAAATTTCCGAGGGGAGTCCAGTAGCTTTGGACCCTTATGTCCTTAGTCGATTTTTAGGGCCCGGATATTTGCAAATATCCGGCCTGGGGAAAAACTAATTCTTCCCTTCTTCTTCATTTTCAACATGTTTTCAATATCAGCCACTATCTGCGCCACTTAAACACATTAGAGTATGACACATATTGTCATCAAACACACAAACCGTAATGATGGAGAGATGTTCTTTCAATGGGGCTTGATCGAGGCCTGGCAGGCAGCCGGGCGTGATCTAGGCCTAATCGACCATGTTACTACGTCTGGATGGCGTGCACCTTGAGTGGTGGAGGGCGGGTTCCCTCCCCTGGGCTGTTGTGTGCTCTGCTGGCTGCTGGCTATGGTGTTGTCTTACCTTGTCCAATTAACGTTGTAGTGTCATGGTCAAGTCATGGGCTCGAGTTCATGGGGATGCCGGGACGGCGGCCCCAGAAGGTGGACTGCATGGATGGCTCTACGGCGGGCAACGTGGCAGTGGTGGTGGTTTCACTCTTCACACATCGGGACAACGTCGAGCTAACGGTGGGAGATCCTGGTGTTAGCGGCGCCTCGGCTTTGGAAACTCCTAGATAGTGTTTCAGAAGCCTAACTCGGGGACATCGGGCGGCTGAGTTCTAAGGCGTGGTGTGCGGTTGCTTCCAGGCCAAAGCTCAGCGCTGAAAGGATCGTATGCCGCACCTAGAGGGGGGTGAATAGGTGCTAACCAATTTTTAGTTCTTTTTCAATTTAGGCTTGACACAAAGGTAAATTCTCTAGATATGCAACTAAGTGAATTTACCTATATGACAAGGTAACCAACTAAGCAAGATATAGCTACGCAATATATAGAAGATAGAATAGGATAGAGGTAACCGAGAGTGGAGCACGCGATGACACGGAGATGATTCCCGTAGTTCCCTTCCTTTGCAAGAAGGTACGTCTACGTTTGGAGGAGTGTGGTTGCTACGAAAGCCAAACCAACAGCCACGAAGGCTTCACTCAGATCTCCTGTGAGCAAAGCCACGAAGGCCTAGCCCACTTCCACTAAGGGATTTCCTCGAGGCGAAAACCGGGCCTTTACAAGGTTCTTGGGGCACACATCCACAACCGAATTGGAGGCTCCCAAATCTGTTACAACACAACAATCAACAACAATACATCAACACAAATCAACTAGGGATCCAAAGAGGAACACTAGAAAGAGGGCCCTCAAACAAATGAGGGGGAAATGTAAATCGCTTCGGTGAGGATGTAGATCGGTGTCTTCTCCTTCGAATCTCCAAAGATCAAGAGCTTTGGTTGGGGGAGGAAGGAGATCTTACAAATCTTGTGTTCTTGAGGTGGCTCTAATGGTGGTGAAGCTTGGCAGATTTTTGTGCAATGATTGAGCAACTTGTCCCTTTGGAGAAGAGAGCTATTTATATGATTGGAGCTCTCAGATCTGACCGTTTGGACGATTTTCAGTAACACCGGAAGTTCCGGCCAGGAGGGCCGGAAGTTCCGGCTGGCACCGGAAGTACCGGCCAGGAGGGCCGGAACTTCCGCCATGAAGATCCTGCGTCAGACGACCTGGTCAAAAAAGATTGGGGCGGAACTAGGGCGGAAGTTCCGGCGACCGGAAGTTCCGGCTAAGTTCCGGAATTGCGAGAAAACCTTACTGGACATATGATGTCTACGGGAGCTTCTATTCTTGTAGACAGTGTTGGGCCTCCAAGAGCAGAGGTTTGTAGAACAGCAGCAAGTTTCCCTTAAGTGGATACCCAAGGTTTATCGAACTCAGGGAGGAAGAGGTCAAAGATATCCCTCTCATGCAACCCCGCAACCACAAAGCAAGAAGTCTCTTGTGTCCCCAACACACCTAATAGGTGCACTAGTTCGGCGAAGAGATAGTGAAATACAGGTGGTATAAATAAGTATGAGCGAGTAGCAACGGTGCCGGAAAAGTGCTTGGCGTGTAGTTGATGGTGGTGGTATTGCAGCAGTAGTAACGCAAGAAAACAATAAACAAGCGATAGTAACGCGATGAGTAGTAACGCAGCGAGTAGTAAACAAGCAGTAGTAACTCAGCAGTATTTAGGAACAAGGCCTAGGGAATAGACTTTCACTAGTGGACACTCTCAACATCGATCACATAATGCAACGAGATAAATGCATACTCTACACTTTTGTTGGATGATGAACACATTGCGTAGGATTACACGAACCCTCAATGCTCGGAGTTAACAAGCTCCACAATAATGCTCATGTTTTAGTAACCTTTAGTGTAAGATAGATCAACAGACTAAACCAAGTACTAGCATAGCATGCACACTCGTCACCTTCATGCATATGTAGGAGGAATAGATCACATCAATATATCATAGCAATAGTTAACTTCGCAATCTACAAGAGATCTTGATCATAGCATAAACCAAGTACTAACACGGTGCACGCATCGTCACCTTTACACACGTGCGGAGAGGAATAAACTACTTTAATAACAAATCACTAGAGTAGCACATAGATAAATTGTGATACAACATGCCGCAATCATAAAGAGATATAAATAAGCACCTCACTATGCCATTCAACGAGTGAATAAGTATTCCGTGAAATCTAGCCTAAGAGACCCACACGGTGCACACACCGTCACCTTTACACACGTGGGACGAGGAGTCTCCGGAGATCACATAAGTAAAACTCACTTGACTAGCATAATGACATCTAGATTACAAGCATCATCATATGAATCTCAATCATGTAAGGCAGCTCATGAGATTATTGTATTGAACTACATAGGAGAGAGATGAACCACATAGCTACCGGTACAGCCCCGAGCCTCGATGGAGAACTACTCCTCCTCATGGGAGCAGCGACGGTGATGGAGATGGTGGTGGAGATGGCAGCGGTGTCGATGGAGAAGCCTTCCGGGGCACTTCCCCGCTCCGGCAGGGTGCCGGAACGGAGATCCTGTCCCCCGCATCTTGGCTTCGCGATGGCGGCGGCTCGGCGGGTTTACGTGGGTTTCGTCAATTGGTATCGGGTTTTCTGGTCCAGGGGCTTTATATAGGCGGAGAGGCGGCGCAGGAAGGTCGAAGGGGGGCCCACACCCTAGGGGGGCGCCCCCCCCTTGGCCGCGCCGGGCTAGGGTTTGGTGGCCCTGTGCCTCTTCTCTGGCGGTTCTCGTGTGTTCTGGATGCTTCCGGGTAAAATAGGAACCTGGGCGTTGATTTCGTCCGATTCCGAGAATATTTCGTTACTAGGATTTACGAAACCAAAAACAGCAGTAAAACGAGAACCTGGCACTTCGGCATCTTGTTAATAGGTTAGTTCCGTAAAATGCACGAATATGACATAAAGTGTGCATAAAACATGTAGATAACATCAATAATGTGGCATGGAACACAAGAAATTATCGATACGTTGGAGACGTATCAGCATCCCTAAGCTTAGTTCTGCTTCGTCCCGAGCGGGTAAAACGATAACAAAGATAATTTCCGGAGTGACATGCCATCATAAACTTGATCATACTATTTGTAAAGCATATGTAGTGAATGCAGCGATCAAAACAATATGTATGACATGAGTAAACAAGTGAATCATAAAGCAAAGACTTTTCATGAATAGCACTTCAAGACAAGCATCAATAAGTCTTGCATAAGAGTTAACTCATAAAGCAATAATTCAAAGTAAAAGCATTGAAGCAACACAATGGAAGATTAAGTTTCAGCGGTTGCTTTCAACTTGTAACATGTATATCTTATGGATAGTTGTCAATGCAAAGCAATATAACAAATGCAATAAGCAAGTATGTAAGAATCAATGCACAGTTCACACAAATGTTTGCTTCTTGAGGTGGAGAGAGATAGGTGAACTGACTCAACAATAAAAGTAAAAGAATGGTCCTTCAAAGAGGAAAGCATCGATTGCTATATTTGTGCTAGAGCTTTGGTTTTGAAAACATAAAGAGAGCATAAAAATAAAGTTTTGAGAGGTGTATGTTGTTGTCAACGAATGGTAGCGGGTACTCTAACCCCTTGCCGGACAAACCTTCAAAGAGCGGCTCCCATTTTATTTTATTTTTGGATGGCACTCCTTCCAACCTTTCTTTCACAAACCATGGCTAACCGAATCCTCGGGTGCCTGCCAACAATCTCATACCATGAAGGAGTACCTTTTTATTTTAGTTTTATTATGATGACACTCCTCCCAACCTTTGCTTACACAAGCCATGGCTAACCGAATCCTTCGGGTGCCGTCCAACAATCACATACCATGGAGGAGTGTCTATTTTTAGTTTGTTAATTTGGGACCGGGAATCCCATTGCCGACTCTTTTTGCAAAATTATTGGATAAGCGGATGAAGCCACTAGTCCATTGGTGAAAGTTGCCCAACAAGATTGAAAGATAAACACCAAATACTTCCTCATGAGCTATAAAACATTGACACAAATAAGAGGTAATAAATTTTGAATTGTTTAAAGGTAGCACTCAAGCAATTTACTTTGGAATGGCGGAGAAATACCATGTAGTAGGTAGGTATGGTGGACACAAATGGCATAGTGTTGGCTCAAGTATTTGGATGCATGAGAAGTATTCCCTCTCGATACAAGGTTTAGGCTAGCAAGGTTGTTTGAGGCAAACACAAGGATGAACTAGTACAGCAAAACTCACATAAAAGACATATTACAAGTATTATAAGACTATACATCGTCTTCCTTGTTGTTCAAACACCTTACTAGAAATTATCTAGACCTTAGAGAGACCAATTATGCAAACCAAATTTTAGCATGCTCTATGTATTTCTTCACTAATAGGTGCAAAGTATATGATGCAAGAGCTTAAACATGAGCACAACAATTGCCAAGTATCACATTATCCAAGACATTATAGCAATTACTACATGTATCATTTTCCAATTCCAACCATATAACAATTTAACGAAGAGGAAACTTCGCCATGAATATTATAAGCTAAGAACACATGTGTTCATACGAACCAGCGGAGCGTGTCTCTCTCCCACACAAGCATGATGTAATCCAATTTATTCAAACACAAACAAAACAAAAGCAAACAAACAGACGCTCCAAGAAAAAGCACATAAGATGTGGCCGAATAAAAATGTAGTTTCGGGGGAGGAACCCGATAATTTGTTGATGAAGAAGGGGATGCCTTGGGCATCCCCAAGCTTAGACGCTTGAGTCTTCTTGATATATGCAGGGGTGAACCACCGGTGCATCCCCAAGCTTAGAGCTTTCACTCTTCTTGATCATAGTATATCATCCTCCTCTCTTGACCCTTGAAAACTTCCTCCACACCAAACTCGAAACAACTCATTAGAGGGTTAGTGGACAATAAAAATTAACATGTTCAGAGGTGACACAATCATTCTTAACACTTCTGGACATTGCATAAAGCTACTGGACATTAATGGATCAAAGAAATTTATCCAACATAGCAAAAGAGGCAATGCGAAATAAAAGGCAGAATCTGTCAAAACAGAACAGTCCGTAAAGATGGATTTTATTAGGCCACCAGACTTGCTCAAATGAAAATGCTCAAATTGAATGAAAGTTGCGTACATATCTGAGGATCATGCTCGTAAATTGGCATAATTTTCTGAGCTTCCTGCAGGGCAGTGGGCTCAGATTCGTGACAGCAAAGAAATCTGGAACTGCGCAGTAATCCAAATCTAGTACTTACTTTTCTATCAACGGCTTTACTTGGCACAACAAAACACAAAACTAAGATAAGGAGAGGTTGCTACAGTAGTAAACAACTTCCAAGACACAAATATAAAACAAAGTACTGTAGCAAAATAACACATGGGTTATCTCCCAAGAAGTTCTTTCTTTTTAGCCATTAAGATGGGCTCAAAGAGTTTTAATGATGCACTCGCAAGAAATAGTATGTGAAGCAAAAGAGAGCATCAAGAGGCAAATTCAAAACATATTTAAGTCTAACATGCTTCCTATGCAAAGGAATCTTGTAAATAAACAAGTTCATGAAGAGCAAAGTAACAAGCATAGGAAGATAAAACAAGTGTAGCTTGAAAAATTTCAGCACATAGAGAGGTGTTTTAGTAACATGAAAATTTCTACAACCATATTTTCCTCTCTCATAATAACTTTCAGTAGCATCATGAGCAAACTCAACAATATAACTATCAAATGAAACATTCTTATCATGAGTCTCATGCATAAAATTATTACTACTCCCAACATAAGCATAATCAATTTTATTAGTTGTAGTGGGAGCAAATTCAACAAAGTAGCTATCATTATTATTCTCATCAAGTGTAGGAGGCATAGTATAATCACAACAAAATTTACTCTCAGCAGTAAGTGGCATCAAAAGACCACTATCATTATAATCATCAGAAATAGGAGGCAAAGTATCATCACAAAAAATTTTCTCCTCAATGCTTGGGGGACTAAAAATATCATGAAAACCAGCTTCCCCAAGCTTAGAACTTTCTATATCATTGTCAACAATGGTGTTCAAAGCGTTCATACTAATATTACTACCAGCATGCAAAGAAGATTTCATAGGTTTTTTAATTTTCGCGTCAAACAATCCAAGTTTTAAATCAGGAAATAGAATAAGAAGCTCACTCTTGTACATTATGCCAAACTAGTGTAAACAAGAAACAAAAAGTTGCAATTGCAGGATCTAAAGGAAATAGCTTTGAGCACACACACGACGGCGCCAGAAAAATACTTTACCTGAGACCGTAGTATGAGTGCCTTTTACCTTTCCTCCCCGGCAACGGCGCCAGAAAAGTGCTTGA
>NC_061513.1:140814168-140842346 GCF_022539505.1 Lolium rigidum | reverse complement strand
CACACCACAGCCTTCCTCTCATATGCAGGGTGCACCTTCGATCCCGACTTTCTCGACTTCGGGTACGCATGCTAGTGGGCATTATGTGTCGCGTTGCGCGTCGGCTGCACCACCTTCTCGTGCATCTCCTACACCGAGGCAGGAGGCCGGTGGTGCCTCGCCGATGTCGTCCTCGACTCGTGGGGCATCTTCTCATGCGGATATGGTGGAGCGGCAGCGGGAGCAGCCCCCGCGCGTGGAGAGGGAGCAGCGTGCGGTGGACATGGCAGCCGGCCAAGCTGCCGCCGACCTGCTGCTGTCGGAGCCTGGGCCGGCCGTGGTGCCGGGGGTGGCAACGCAGCCTGCTGCACCGCTGGCTGCAAGTCCGTCCACCGGGGGCGCGGCATCCTCCTCAACGCCAGGGCTGGCTAGGCCGGCCTGCACCCACCCTTCCCTCCCCTGCGGATTTCGCGGCCTTGACAACCGCACACTACGATGCGGCGGATGGTGGAGCTGCATCGATAACCCATGGAGGGGGATCTTCACCGACGCTGCCCCCTCTTGTGGCTAAAGATGTGGCTCCAGGGACTGCGATGTCGCAACCGCACACGGACGCGGGCGTGGGGTTGTTGTCCGAGGACGCTACGACGCTGATAGCGACCAGTGGCTGTAGGGGAGGGTATTGATACGTCTCCGATGTATCGATAATTTCTTATGTTCTATGCCATATTATTGATGATACCTACATGTTTTATGCACACTTTATGTCATATTCGTGCATTTTCTGGAACTAACCTATTAACAAGATGCCGAAGTGCCAGTTCCGTTTTCTGCTGTTTTTGGTTTCGAAATCGTAGTAACGAAATATTCTCGGAATCGGACGAAATCAAGACCCGAGTTCCTATTTTCACCGGAAGCATCCAGAACACCCGGGAAGGACCGGAGGGGGGCACCGGGCCCCCGGACCATAGGCCGGCGCGGCCCGGGCCCTGGCCGCGCCGCCATATGGTGTGGCCACCCTTCGACCCTCCTGCGCCGCCTCTTCGCCTATATAAAGCCTCCGTCGCGAAAACCTTGATGCGAAGAACCACGATACGGAAAACCTTCCAGAGCCGCCGCCATCGCGAAGCCAAGATCTGGGGGACAGGAGTCTCTGTTCCGGCACCCTGCCGGAGCGGGAAGTGCCCCCGGAAGGCTTCTCCATCGACACCGCTGCCATCTCCACCGCCATCTTCATCACCGCTGCTGCTCCCATGAGGAGGAGTAGTTCTCCATCGAGGCTCGGGGCTGTACCGGTAGCTATGTGGTTCATCTCTCTCCTATGTACTTCAATACAATAATCTCATGAGCTGCCTTACATGATTGAGATTCATATGATGATGCTTGTAATCTAGATGTCACTATGCTAGTCAAGTGAGTTTTACTTATGTGATCTCCGGAGACTCCTTGTCCCACGTGTGTAAAGGTGACAGGTGTGTGCACCGTGTGGGTCTCTTAGGCTATATTTCACAGAATACTTACTCACTGTGAATGGCGTAGTGAAGTGCTTATTTTTATCTCTTTATGATTGCAATATGTTTTGTATCACAATTTATCTATGTGCTACTCTAGTGATGTGTTATTAAAGTAGTTTATTCCTCCTGCACGGTGTAATGGTGACAGTGTGTGCATCTGTGTTAGTACTTGGCGTATGCTATGATCATGATCTCTTGTAGATTGTGAAGTTAACTATTGCTATGATAGTATTGATATGATCTATTCCTCCTACGTGGCGTGAAGGTGACAGTGTGCATGCTATGTTAGTACTTGGTTTAGTCGTGTTGATCTTTCTTGCACTCTAAGGTTATTTAAATATGAACATTGAATTGTGGAGCTTGTTAACTCCGGCATTGAGGGTTCGTGTAATCCTACGCAATGTGTTCATCATCCAACAAGAGTGTAGAGTATGCATTTATCTATTCTGTCATGTGATCAATGTTGAGAGTGTCCACTAGTGAAAGTCTAATCCCTAGGCCTTGTTCCTAAATACTGCTGTCGCTGCTTGTTTCTTGTTTCTATTGCGTTACTGCTGCTGCGTTACTACTGCTGCGTTACTACTGCTGCGTTACTACTTGCTTGTTTATCGTCCTGAGCAAAGCACTTTTCCGGTGTCGTTGCTACTACTTATTCATACCACCTGTATTTCACTATCTCTTCGCCGAACTAGTGCACCTATTAGGTGTGTTGGGGACACAAGAGACTTCTTGCTTTGTGGTTGCAGGGTTGCATGAGAGGGATATCTTTGACCTCTTCCTCCCGAGATCGATAAACCTTGGGTGATCCACTTAAGGGAAACTTGCTGCTGTTCTACAAACCTCTGCTCTTGGAGGCCCAACACTGTCTACAAGAATAGAAGCACCCGTAGACATCAAGCACTTTTCTGGCGCCGTTGCCGGGGAGGAAAGGTAAACGGCACTCACACACCGGCAACCCCGGCAACTAGCCACTTTTCTGGCGCCGTTGCCGGGAGGAAAGGTAAAAAGGCACTCATACTCCGGTTCCAGGTAACAGTACTTTTCTGGCGCCATTGTGTTTGTGCTCGAAGCTATTTCCTTTAGATCCTGCAATTGCATCTTTTTGTTTCTTGTTTACACTAGTTTGGCATAATGGACAACAATGAGCTTCTTATTCTATTTCCTGATTTAAAACATGGATTGTTTGATGCGAAAATTAAAAAACCTATGGAATCTTATTTGCATGCTGGTAGTAATATTAGTATGAACGCTTTGAACACCATTGTTGATAATGATATAGAAAGTTCTAAGCTTGGGGAAGCTGGTTTTCATGATCTTTTTAGTCCCCCAAGCATTGAGGAGAAAATTTTCTTTGATGATACTTTGCCTCCTATTTATGATGATTATAATGATAGTGGTCTTTTGGTTCCACCTACTATGGAGAGTAAATTTTGTTGTGATTATACTATGCCTCCTACACTTGATGAGAATAATAATGATAGCTACTTTGTTGAATTTGCTCCCACTATTACTAATAAAATTGATTATGCTTATGTGGAGAGTAATAATTTTATGCATGCGACTCATGATAAGAATGCGTTATGTGATAGTTATATTGTTGAGTTTGCTCATGTTGCTACTGAAAGTTATTATGAGAGAGGAAAATATGGTTGTAGAAATTTTCATGTTACTAAAATGCCTCTCTATGTGCTGAAATTTTTGAAGCTACACTTGTTTTATCTTCCTATGCTTGTTACTTTGCACTTCATGAACTTGTTTATTTACAAGATTCCTATGCATAGGAAGCATGTTAGACTTAAATGTGTTTTGAATTTGTCTTTTGATGCTCTCTTTTGCTTCAACTACTATTTCTTGCGAGTGCATCATTAAAACTGCTGAGCCCATCTTAACGGCTATAAAGAAAGAACTTCTTGGGAGATAACCCATGTGTTATTTTGCTACAGTACTTTGTTTTATATTTGTGTCTTGGAAGTTGTTTACTACTGTAGCAACCTCTCCTTATCTTAGTTTTGTGTTTTGTTGTGCCAAGTAAAGTCGTTGATAGAAAGGTTGATACTAGATTTGGATTACTGCGCAGTTACAAATTTCAATTGCTGTCACGAATCTGGGTCTAATTCTCTGTAGGTAACTCAGAAAATTAAGCCAATTTACGTGAGTGATCCTCAGATATGTACGCAACTTTCATTCAATTTGAGCATTTTCATTTGAGCAAGTCTGGTGCCCTTTTAAAATTCGTCTTTACGGACTGTTCTGTTTTGACAGATTCTGCCTTTTATTTCACATTGCTTCTTTCGCTGTGTTGGGTGGATTTCTTTGTTCCATTACCTTCCAGTAGCTTTGAGAAATGTCCAGAAGTGTTAAGAATGATTGTGTCACCTCTGAACATGTGAATTTTAAATTATGCACTAACCCTCTAATGAGTTGTTTCGAGTTTGGTGTGGAGGAAGTTTTCAAGGGTCAAGAGAGGAGGATGATATACTATGATCAAGAAGAGTGAAAGCTCTAAGCTTGGGGATGCCCCGGTGGTTCACCCCTGCATATTCTAAGAAGACTCAAGCGTCTAAGCTTGGGGATGCCAAGGCATCCCCTTCTTCATCGACAACATTATCGGGTTCCTCCCTCGAAACTATATTTTTATTCCGTCACATCTTATGCACTTTGCTTGGAGCGTCGGTTTGTTTTTGTTTTTTGTTTTGTTTGAATAAAATGGATCATAGCATTCACTTTATGGGAGAGAGACACGCGTCGCTGTAGCATATGGACAAGTATGTCCTTAGGCTCTACTCATAGTATTCATGGCGAAGTTTCTTCTTCGTTAAATTGTTATATGGTTGGAATTGGAAAATACTACATGTAGTAACTCTAAAATGTCTTGGATAATTTGATACTTGGCAATTGTTGTGCTCATGTTTAAGCTCTTGCATCATATACTTTGCACCCATTAATGAAGAAATACTTAGAGCTTGCTAATTTGGTTTGCATATCTGGTTTCTCTAGAGTCTAGTTAACATCTAGTATTGAGTTTTGAACAACAAGGAAGAAGGTGTAGAGTCTTATAATGTTTACAATATGTCTTTTATGTGAGTTTTGCTGTATCGTTCATCCTTGTGTTTGTTTCAAATAACCTTGCTAGCCTAAACCTTGTATCGAGAGGGAATACTTCTCATGCATCCAAAATCCTTGAGCCAACCACTATGCCATTTGTGTCCACCATACCTACCTACTACATGGTATTTATCCGCCATTCCAAAGTAAATTGCTTGAGTGCTACCTTTAAAATTCCATCATTCACCTTTGCAATATATAGCTCATGGGACAAATAGCTTAAAAACTATTGTGGTATTGAATATGTACTTATGCACTTTATCTCTTATTAAGTTGATTGTTGTGCGATAACCATGTTTACGGGGACGCCATCAACTATTCTTTGTTGAATATCATGTGAGTTGCTATGCATGTCCGTCTTGTCACGAAGTAAGAGAGATCTACCACCTTTATGGTTGGAGCATGCATATTGTTAGAGAAGAACTTTGGGCCGCTAACTAAAGCCATGATTCATGGTGGAAGTTTCAGTTTTGGACACATATCCTCAATCTCATATGAGAATAATAATTGTTGCCACATGCTTATGCATTAAAGAGGAGTCCATTATCTGTTGTCCATGTTGTCCCGGTATGGATGTCTAAGTTGAGAATAATCAAGAGCGAGAAATCCAAAATGCGAGCTTTCTCCTTAGACCTTTGTACGGGCGGCATGGAGGTACCCCATTGTGACACTTGGTTAAAACATGTGCATTGCAAAGATCCGGTAGTCCAAGCTAATTAGGACAAGGTGCGGGCACTATTAGTATACTATGCATGAGGCTTGCAACTTGTAAGATATAATTTTCATAACTCATATGCTTTATTACTACCGTTGACAAAATTGTTTCATGTTTTCAAAATAAAAGCTCTAGCACAAATAAAGCAATCGATGCTTTCCTCTTTGAAGGACCATTCTTTTTACTTTTATGTTGAGTCAGTTCACCTATCTCTCTCCACCTCAAGAAGAAAACACTTGTGTGAACTGTGCATTGATTCCTACATACTTGCATATTGTACTTGTTATATTACTCTATGTTGACAATTATCCATGAGATATGCATGTTACAAGTTGAAAGCAACCGCTGAAACTTAATCTTCCTTTGTGTTGCTTCAATAACTTTACTTTGATTTATTGCTTTATGAGTTAACCCTTATGCAAGACTTATTGATGCTTGTCTTGAAGTACTATTCATGAAAAGTCTTTGCTTTATGATTCACTTGTTTACTCATGTCATTACCATTGTTTTGATCGCTGCATCCACTACATATGTTTACAAATAGTATGATCAAGGTTATGATGGCATGTCACTTCAGAAATTATCTTTGTTATCGTTTTACCTGCTCGGGACGAGCAGAACTAAGCTTGGGGATGCTTGATACGTCTCCGACGTATCGATAATTTCTTATGTTCTATGCCATATTATTGATGATACCTACATGTTTTATGCACACTTTATGTCATATTCGTGCATTTTCTGGAACTAACCTATTAACAAGATGCCGAAGTGCCAATTCCTGTTTTCTCGCTGTTTTTGGTTTCAGAAATCCTAGTAACGAAATATTCTCGGAATCGGACGAAATCAAGACCCGGGTTCCTATTTTCACCGGAAGCATCCGAACACCCGGGAAGGACCGGAGGGGGCACTCGGGCCCCCGGACCATAGGCCGGCGCGGCCCAGGCCCTGGCCGCGCCGCCATATGGTGTGGCCACCCCTTCGACCCTCTCCGCGCCGCCTCTTCGCCTATATAAAGCCTCCGTCGCGAAAACCCCGATGCGAAGAACCACGATACGGAAAACCTTCCGAGCCGCCGCCATCGCGAAGCCAAGATCCGGGGGACAGGAGTCTCGTTCCGGCACCTGGCCGGAGCGGGGAAGTGCCCCTGGAAGGCTTCTCCATCGACACCGCTGCCATCTCCACCGCCATCTTCATCACCGCTGCTGCTCCCATGAGGAGGGAGTAGTTCTCCATCGAGGCTCGGGGCTGTACCGGTAGCTATGTGGTTCATCTCTCTCCTATGTACTTCAATACAATAATCTCATGAGCTGCCTTACATGATTGAGATTCATATGATGATGCTTGTAATCTAGATGTCACTATGCTAGTCAAGTGAGTTTTACTTATGTGATCTCCGGAGACTCCTTGTCCCACGTGTGTAAAGGTGACAGTGTGTGCACCGTGTGGGTCTCTTAGGCTATATTTCACAGAATACTTACTCACTGTGAATGGCGTAGTGAAGTGCTTATTTTTATCTCTTTATGATTGCAATATGTTTTGTATCACAATTTATCTATGTGCTACTCTAGTGATGTGTTATTAAAGTAGTTTATTCCTCCTGCACGGTGTAATGGTGACAGTGTGTGCATCCGTGTTAGTACTTGGCGTATGCTATGATCATGATCTCTTGTAGATTGTGAAGTTAACTATTGCTATGATAGTATTGATATGATCTATTCCTCCTACGTGGCGTGAAGGTGACAATGTGCATGCTATGTTAGTACTTGGTTTAGTCGTGTTGATCTTTCTTGCACTCTAAGGTTATTTAAATATGAACATTGAATTGTGGAGCTTGTTAACTCCGGCATTGAGGGTTCGTGTAATCCTACGCAATGTGTTCATCATCCAACAAGAGTGTAGAGTATGCATTTATCTATTCCGTTATGTGATCAATGTTGAGAGTGTCCACTAGTGAAAGTCTAATCCCTAGGCCTTGTTCCTAAATACTGCTGTCGCTTGCTTGTTTACTCGTTTCTATTGCGTTACTACTTGCTGCGTTACTCTCGCTGCGTTACTACTTGCTTGTTTACTTGTCCTGAGCAAAGCACTTTTACTGGTGCCGTTGCTACTACTTATTCATACCACCTGTATTTCACTATCTCTTCGCCGAACTAGTGCACCTATTAGGTGTGTTGGGGACACAAGAGACTTCTTGCTTTGTGGTTGCAGGGTTGCATGAGAGGGATATCTTTGACCTCTTCCTCCCTGAGATCGATAAACCTTGAGTGATCCACTTAAGGGAAACTTGCTGCTGTTCTACAAACCTCTGCTCTTGGAGGCCCAACACTGTCTACAAGAATAGAAGCACCCGTAGACATCAGGTATACATCGCTTACTTCCCCTACAACTGCTCACGTACCCACTGGCCTCCAGAGGAAGCTAGTGGTGCCACCGCTGGTGGCAACTGCCACTCCTTCTAGGCGGAGTGCACGCCACGGCGTTGGTCTTGACGGGGCTGCAACATCGGATGAAGATTCCTTAGCTAAGGCTATGAGACGTAAAGCGGCAACGAATCTCGACTTCGCAGGTATTAATAAGAGTTCTAAGTCCTTTTTAACCTTCCCAACACCACTTATTGCTGCAAATCTAAATAACATGGTGGGTTTCGTTGGACAAGTCTGCTAATGCTATTTTGTGTTTCGGCTAGTGCTCTTAGACGTATGGAATTTGATAGAATCAAGTTGACTCCTACGAATTTGAGCACGTCCGATACCTTCGTTTCTGATGAAGATGATGAAGAAGTGCATTCCGTCTCCGACGGACAGCTTCTCATGCATCTTCTTGTAGAGGTATCGGAGGTTGGTCTGGATGACGTGGCGCTGGGTTCATGTATTGAACTGCAAGCAGCGGAGCGTAAATCCAGAACTTCTTCTATAAAACGAAATGCTTGGCCTAGTAAAAAGGCTAAGGTGACAAAATCTCCTATTGTTTCCAAATAAATGGCATGTTTAAGAATAGCAGAGGTCTAAAGGACTTGGCTAAGCACTTACACATCGCTTATAGTATCAGGGAACATGTTTTAGATTTTGTTGTCATCTCTGAGACGGGCATGCTGAATTACTCAACAAGTTTTCTAAAGCGCCTTTCAGGCGGGGAAGACTTTGTTTGGGTATCCCGCCCACCTCAAGGGCGTTCGGGTGGCCTACTAGTTGGGGTCCGAACTTCAACTATGGAGATTCTAGATAATTCTGGAGGTGATTTTCATATAAAACTTCACATATGTAATAAATCTGATAACTTCATATGGAGTTCGGTTTCTTTGTATGGGGCTGCCTAGGATGCCGCTAAACCTGCTTTCCTTCCTGAGATGGTTAATCTAGCAAAAGACAATCCACACCCTATCATCTTTGGGGGGGGGGGGTTAATTTTCTAAGATAACCTCAGGAGCAGAGCAGGGGTAGGTTCGACACCCATTGGTCTTTCTTATTCAATGTTGTCATTGATAGCTTGGATTTAAGGGAGGTTTCAATGGTTGGGAGACAATTTACTTGGGCTAATAGTCTTCCAGAGCCTACTTACGAGAAACTTGATCGGGTACTTGGACTCAGATTGAGAAATTATGTTCCCTCTAGTCTCGGTACGAGTCCTGCCTTGCATAGAAGCTTTGTTGGACCATGCTCCTATTTTACTTACAACCGGGACACCTTCTTCACAGCGTAGAGGTCCGTTCAAATTTGAAGTTGGATGGCTACAAAGGGGGGTTTCACGGATATGATTAAATTTATATGGGAAAACCGGTTGTTGGGAACACCCCAATCCAAAGATGTAATAATAGGCTACGCACTACGCGTAGATACCTTAGGGGGTGGTCTAAGCACATGACTGGGATACTCAAAAAGGAGAAACTCAGCCTATCATAAAAAATAGATGATCTAGAGGCACTCGCCGAGGTACGACCATTGACAACGCATGAGATTTCACATAAAAGTCAATACAATGCAATGTTAGCCAGTCTACTACGGGAGGAGGAACTTAAGTGGTACCAAAGATCAAAGGCCCAATTTTTGTTGGAAGGAGATTCGAATACGAGATACTTTCATAGTGTGGCTAATGGTAGGCACACAAAAAAAAGCATTCATTCTCTAGTCCGGGAAGAGGGCTTGGTTGAAGGTCATGAGCAACTCAAGTCCTATATTATTTCGTATTATAAAGGCATTTTTGGCACCCCTGATGAATCTGATATATCTATGGATGAGTCCAGGGTTGATGATATACCTCAAGTGTCTCCAGAAGAAAACGCCATTCTGACCTCTCATTATTCAGAGTAAGAGATAAGAAAAATGATTTTCCAAATGGAACATAATAAGGCGCCAAGACCGGATGGTTTTCCAGCTGAGTTTTATCAGACCTTCTGGGACATAATTAAAGTAGATTTATTTGAACTTTTTAGTGAACTTCATAAGGAGCAACTTGAGCGGTTCCGTATCAATTTTGGTGAAATCATACTTTTATCAAAAGTGGTTGATGTGGAACGGATCCAACAATACAGATCAATTTGTCTTCTTAATGTTTGCTTTAAATTTCTTTACCAAAGTGGCGACTATTAGACTAAATTCCGTGGTTGATCATGTGGTGTTTCCATCCCAGACTGCTTTTATGCATGGTCGATACATCCTAGATGGTGTTGTCACTTTACATAAAACAATTCATGAGATGCACCCCAAAAAGTTGAATAAGGTAATACTCAAAATCGACTTTAAAAAAGCTTACGATAAGGTCAAGTGTTGTTTTCTTCAACAGACAATCAGGATTAAAGGTTTTTCCGAAGAGTGGCGCGCTCTAATTAATAACTTTGTTTTTGGAGAAAGTGTTACCATAAAAGTCAATGATAACATTGGTAGATATTTTTGGATAAAAAAGGTTTGAGGCAAGGCGATCCACTATCCCCAATGTTGTTGAACATTGTGGCGGATATGCTTGCTATTATCATTGAGCGGGCTAAAGTTGATGGCCAGATTGAAGGGTAGTTCCTCATTTTGTTGATGGGGGCTTATCTATCCTTCAATACGCCGATGAAAAAATTCTATTTATGGATCATAATTTGGACAAAGCAAGAAATCTGAAGTTATTTCTCTCAGTGTTCGAGTAGTTGTCAGGTTTTAAGATTAATTCCATAAAAATGAATTGTTCTGTTTCGATGAAGCCAAAGACGATGCCAACCTATATGCTGAGTTATTCGGATGTGGGCTTGGGAGTTTTCCAATTAGCTATCTAGGCATTCCGATCTATTGTCGGAGGCTCACATTGGCTGAATGGAAGATTGTTGAGGAAAGACTCCAAAAACGCCTGAGTAGTTGGAAAGGAAAATTATTATTCCTCGAGGGAAGATTAGTTCTCATAAATTGAGTACTTACAAATATAGTACTGTATATGATATCTTTATTCCAGTTGCCCAAAGGAGTCTTGCTTAGATTGTATTATTTCCAATCAAGATTCTTCTGGCAAGGGGATAATGAGAAGAAAAAAATATTGGTTGACAAAATGGAGTGTTGTTTGACGTCCAAAAGATCAAGGTGGACTAGGAATTCATGATCTTGAAGTTAAAAATAGGGCCTCGCTAGAAAAATGGCTGGCCAGGTTGTTAACTGAGGATGGTCGATGGCAGCAACTATTGTGGAAAAAGTATGTGGGTTCAAAAGCATTATCTCAGATTATTTGAAAACCAAGAGATTCACACTTTTGGACTGGCATTATGGCTACTAAGAAGAACTTTTTCCCAATTGGTTCCTTCTCTATTAGGAATGGGTTTGAGATAAGATTCTAGGAGGATAGGTGGTTGTGCACAACTACGCTTCGAGAACAATATCCGGCTATGTACAATATTGTTCGGCATAAGGGCGAAACCTTACAGAAGGTGATGGAAACTTCTCCACCATCTATGTCGTTCATGCGTGATCTTATTGGTCCTAGACTAGCTTCATGGACTGAATTGCTACAAAGATTAGCTTCAATCCAGCTGGGTCAGCGAGTCGATGCTCCATGTACAAAACTTTAATTATACCCAGCCAACCGGTTGTTAATAATAAATTCATTTGAAAGATGAAGATACCTCTGAAAACAAAGGTCTTTGCTTGGTATCTTTTTCGGGGTGTTATTCTTACTAAAGATAACCTTGCCAAACGCAACTGATATGGTTATATGAAATATGTTTTCTGTCATGAACAAGAGACAGTAAAACACCTTTTCTTCTACTTTAGGGTTGCAAGGTCTATATGGTCAATCATTTAGATATGTTCTACCTTATATCCACTTCGCAACATTGCAAATATTTTTGGCAATTAGCTAAATGGGGTCGATCTAGGTATAAAACGCTTATCAGTGTGGGAGTGATTGCTGTCGTTTGGTCGCTTTGGCTATATAGAAATGACAAAGTTTTTAATAATAAAAATTATTCACTATTGCAGGTTGTTTACTGCGCTACGGCTTTGCTCTGTTCATGGTCGCCGCTCCAATGTTTGGAGGATCACGACCTCTTTATGGAGGTGTCTACACGGTTAGAGAATACAGCAAGGAGTTTATTTCCCAACATGGGTAGCTGCATAATAGGCGTATTGAGACCAACGAAGCTTAGTCGTATCCGTTTCCTTTTTTGTTTTTTCTTCTATGATCGAGTACCATGTTAAAGGATATTGAGACTTGAACGGCTGTGTGCATCTTAACTATGTAGAGGCTGGTTGTAATGTTTAACCTTTTAAGTAATAAAGCACCTTTTATCGAAAAAGCTAGTGACATTCATGTGACCTTTCTTCCTTTATTTTGATGCATAGAACATGGCTGATAGCTCCGACAAAATTTTCCGTTAAGGAAAGAACATAGATTACAAACCTATCTAGTAAAACGTTGAAGAGCATATGGACGAGACATTCAACAATATATTGAGGTACATTTTCTTTGCTGAAGAAGAGTAGCCCTGATTTTAAGTCAGATGTTAGAGAGTAGAGACCAACTCGTATCCACCCGACCTCCTCTGTGATGGAAGCGACGAGGCGCCTCGAAGCCGCTGCTGCATGAACAACAACACAGCCAGAAGCGCTGCTCCGCACGGTATGATGATGTCCCACGCGACACCAAAGAGGTCGGCACGAGGGCTTGCGTATAGGTCGGAGGGGTTTATGCTCTGCTTGTATATCTGGCCCCTAACTACATCATACACATGAGGCATCACCCGGTTCATGGTGCACCCTATGTAAAACCACGGCGAGATAGCACGAACTCTAGGGCTTGCCAGTGACGCGCTTAGAATTACCTGTGGTAGCAGGAAGCCGTCTAGTATCAGCCCCGCGTATGACACGAGGTCTTCCCAAACCGTGGCTGGCTCTCCTCCTATGCGGACGACTAATGGGTCCTCCCTGGCTGCACGGACGTTGATCACATGGATGATCATGGCGAGGACTGCTCCGAGCATGTATAGCGGCAGGCATATGTGCAGCACAATCCTCTCCGACACGACGGGCGAGGACGTCGTCTGGTCGACTGATTTGCGGCGACCAGACCATGCAAGCTGAAGGAGGCGCAGCTGAAGCACGAAGGCGATGAGAATAGGCGCCCTCATCATCACTTCGTTCAGCTCGAGTGGCCCGCCCATCGCATACTCAAAGTACCGGCTCCTCCTGCTCATGAACATTGCCTCAAAGTTGAGCACAAGAGGGGTGAGATACCCCAGTGTGAGGATGGCTAGCATGGTGATCGACGTTGCCGGGGCCGCCTCGGGGTTCTTCTTGGTGTGGAAGATCTGCAGGACGGTGAAGACGCACGACAGCGTTGCGGAAGCCACCAGCATGATGCTCTCCAAGTCGATCCTCGATACTGCCTCCGACAGTTGGTTTGAAAACATCCCATACAAACGGATGTCGATCTTCTCGAAGAAAAGAATGTCCGTCTGTTTTCTGAGGCTGCTGATTACTCCCCTGCCGTGCCCCTGCGCCCTGGAATCCAGAGAAGAAAACTTGACGGTTACCAGTATCTGACAGTCCGTGGAGCCATTGTGCTCTCGGCAACCAACCATGCACAGGATGCCCCTCTCGGGATCATAAACACCCTCTGCTGAGATTCGCTGCTCTTCATCAGGGGTAAGCACGAGCGAGCCATTTGTAATCCTAGGACGCTTCCGTGGAGCGGAATACCGTACATCATAGCTGACGCTCAGCAGAGCATTCTTCTTGTGAACCACCACCGCATGTTTGGTGAAAGAATCTTCCGCAGCCAGCCTCTCTCCGTAGACCATCACCAAACCAATTGTGACCGGGTAGGCTTGTCCGCTCCCCATTCTATGCCCGTAGAACTGGAATTCGAAATCACGGTAAGTATAGTTACCCGGGAACGAGTGCGACCCCTTCATCTTCTCCTTCTTGAATTTCAGATCATAATGCTTCTTCGCCTCCTCAAGCATCGTGTCGTTGTAGGTGTACTTCACATCTGAGAGGTTGCTGCTTCTGTGGTCGTCCTGGATGAACATGTGGTTGTGGTCGGCGACTTCGATGCTGGACGCTCTTATCACTCCAGCGTCGTCCTTGTTGCCCGTCGTTTCTTGTGTCGAGTTCCAAAGCATCCCGGCCACGATGCTCCGGTCCCGCATCGTCCACACGGCCGGGAACCAGAAGCTCATCCCGATCCCGCACTCATGCTCTTGCACCGCAAGAGCAGATGGCGCCGAGGCCGAGCCCACCACCCGGCACGCCCTGAGGCAGAGAACGCCCTGATCCCGGTCCCAGCGCCCCTCGGCCACCACCGCCTCCTGGTCAACCAAGAAGTGTCGTTGACGATAGTAGAACCTGGGACTCTCGGCCCCGGTACGGTTGCGGAACACCACGTATGCGCGCACGCCGCCATCGTTGGTGCAGTGCATCTGGTTGATGTCCATCGCCGTCGGCTCGCCAAGCCGCCGCAGGAGCGTGCTGCCACCACCGTGCTCCTGCAGCCTGTAAGAGGTCATGAGCTGTTCTTTCAGGTGGGCACACCGGGCGGAGTTGATGCTGCCGAGCGCCTGGAACGAGCCCCTGGCCTCCTGCCTCGGTGTGCCGCAGTCTGCACCCTCGGAGCCGTACTTGTAGTCGTCGCCCTCGGCGTACGCGAGGAGGTGGATAGTGCTGAAGTCGTTAGAGCCCTCCAGAGTGCCTTTCGCAAAGGGGTCGGTGAGGCTGGGAGGACTGGGGACGCGGAGGCGGAGAGCGATGTCCGGGTAGTGTCGAGAGAGCCGTCATCGGCTTGCTCGGTGCCCGCACCGACCATGCAGAGCTGGAGCGAGACTGAGGAGTAGTAGCCGTCGAGGATGAACGAGATAGACCCGGGGAGGGTGTAATTATGGCGGTGTCCACCTCTCCGGTAGGTGCGTCGACTGCGGGGGCCGGTGATGGTGAGGGTGGCACTGAGGTGAAGGAGAGCCTGGTTGGTGGTGCGGGAGACGCCATGGGGGGAAAGAGAAAATGAACGGTAGCCAATGTAAAGGTCATCATCGGGGGAGAACAGGCTTCCCTCGCCGCCGGGGAAATAACCAGTGGAGATTTGGAAGGAACGGGTGAGCGAAATGGTGTCGTTGTGGTCTGTGTGAATGTCCTGAGCGGGTGTCAGGGAAGGGCAGAAGAGTGAGTATGAGGTGGAGAGAGCGGTGGAGAGGGTGGTGGTGGACACGAGGAGAAGGAAGCAGAGGTGGTAACCGTAAAGGTTGGTATTCTTCGGTGATGGTAGCGCCATTTTTGGCTGGTTGAGCTTCCTGAGAGCTCTGGAACTGGAAGGAGGAAGATGAAAGGATGCGTCTGTGATGTGTTTATTGTAGAGTAGCTGAGTGGAGTGAGATCAGCGTATGCTAGCTGCAAGGTGGAGTTGCTTGACTTGTCTTCGACCATTGATCTCCTGTCCGATCTAGACTGGATTGGAAGGAACGATCGTCGCATGTATGCATGTACTTTTCACGGAGGAAAATGCAAGGAAAATCTTGTGGACTTGTGGCCACTAGTGCCTGCCAGAGAAGATTCAAGCAGACAGCAAACAGCTAGTATAATAGCCAATGGATTCCACAGAATATCTTATCGTGGTTTTTCAAAGTAAACGTCAACGGTCAGCGAACCTTTCCATCGTTTTCCTTGACTGAACTATTCTTGGAGCCCTGCCCGGCACAGGCAAATCAATTTAGCTGAGCATATGTACTGTACATCATGGTTTCATTTACAATGGAACCGCTGCTCCAACTGATTAGGGCCCTATTGATCTGAAAAGACAATCCACACGTCCCAGCGTACAGAGAACTCCAGTTCAGAAATACTGATCGTGTAACCCGAGAAAAGCTTGGTGACCTCTGTGCAACTACGACGAAACAAGAACCGTAGAGGCAGAGACCGTATCCTCGTTTTTTTTCGAGGTTGACGGGGGGGGAAAAAACCCCACCGTTTGTTTTTATTATCTCGAATGGCCAAGCAGCCGGTCAATGAATACAAGGAGGGAGTTACAGGGGGGGAGAGAGAACAGAGAACAAATCACGCTCTGGCCAGCATATAAGCCCGCAGCGTGTCTAGGTCTCCTCGGTCTGTGGGCGGTAGGCGATGCCGCCAAAGCAGAAGGTCGTCGCAAGCTCGGAGCAACGTGGAGGTCGGGGTCGAGGGTCTCCCGTTGAAGACAAGATCATTCCGGCTTTTCCAAATGGCCCAGAGAGTTGTCGCCACTCCCATATGCCAAGCGGAGACTGAAATCTGGAGGGGGGAACGGATGTCCCAGATGGAGAACAGCCCGTCCGGGATTGGGGCTTCCAGACGGGTCCAGATCGACGCGGCCAGGCAGCGAGTCGAAAACAGGTGCATCCCGGTCTCAGCGACGGGGCAGGAGGCACAAACCTCGGAGGGCGCACAGTGCTTGTGGAAGAGGTTAGCACGGGTGCTCAGGCGGTCGATGTCGAGGAGGTACGAAAAAATCTTCAGCTTGGACGGGAGGCGAAGAGCCCAAGCAGTGCACGCCGACTCGTCTCTGGGGCGCTGGGGGGAGAGCATCCTATATGCCTCCCTCGAGCAGAAGCGGGGGGCCGAGGCAGAGTCGATGACGCGGTCGTCGGGGAGGTGGGTGAGGCGGATGTCGTCGATGATCTGGCGGAGCTGGAGGAGCTCGGCGTCCGCAGCAGAAGTGAGTCGGGGCTGCAGGTCCAGGCCCCGAGTAACCACGGTCGCCACCGTGGTGTGCAGGCGGGTGCGAGTGGGAGAAGAGGGCGGGGAAGCGCTCAGCTAGAGGGCTGCCCGGCAGCCATTTGTCCATCCAGAAGGACGTGGATCGCCCATCCTGAAGCCCGACACGGGTGATCGTGCGGTACAGGGGAAGGCACTCGCGGACGATCTTCTCCAGGAAAGAGGGAGCCGCCGAAAGCTCTCCCAAATCACGACCTGAGTGAGCAAAAAACCAAGATTTCCAAGGCAACATAATAGGATTGTGTAGTTGGTGGATAAAATTTAAAAGCAAGCACCTGTTCTGCCGGTGGAGATCCTTGACGCCGAAGCCGCCCTCCTGCTTAGACAAAACAACCTTATCCCAAGCGGTTAGACAGCGAGCACCAGAGCAAGAATCCTTCCCGGTCCAAAAAAACGCGCGGCGCCTTTTATCTATACTGTCAATGACCCCACGCGGAAGCAAGTACGAGCACATAAAGTAAGTAGCAAGGTTATTCAGAACCGCATTACACAGAACGAGCCTCCCCCCGGAGGACAACAGCTGAGCACGCCAACCAGAGAGACGACGGTCGAAAGAGAGGAGAAGGGGAGCATAGGCTGACTTGGGAAGTTTGGTTGGGGATAGCGGGAGACCCAGGTACGGTTGGGGGAAGGTGGAGATGGGACAGCCGAGAGTGCCGGCCATGTCTGCAGCCTCAGGGGGACTGACACTCATGGGGATGAAGCAGGACTTATGGAAGTTTATGGCCAAACCAGTGGCGGCAGCAAAGTCATCCAACACCTGGCGGAGGCACGCAGCGGCGCCAGGGGAGGCTTTGCAGAGAATCAAGGTGTCGTCCGCATATTGCAAGACGGGGCACGGAATATCCGCAGCAAGGGGGTGGGATAGGAAGCCATCGGCCCAAGCCTGGCGGATTAAGCGCTGGAGCACGTCAGCAACAAGGATGAAGAGATAGGGGGAGAGGGGGTCTCCCTGTCGCAGGCCGTTTCTGCAGCGAATCCAGTCTCCAGGGACCCCATTGAGGAGGATAGCTGTGAGACCGGAGTGAAGGATTTTTCTCATCCATCTACACCACCTTTCGTCGAAGCCCCTGGCCGCAAGAATAGAGAGGAGGCTTTCCCAGCTTGACCGAGTCAAAGGCCTTCCGGAAGTCGATTTTGAAGACAATGGTAGGCGCTTTACGCGAATGACAAGCATCTCAGGAGGTCGGCCGCGTAGACAATATTCTCCGAAATACGGCGCCCGCAGAGGAACCCAGCTTGGTCCGCATCAACCAACGACCGGATAGATGCCCGGAGTCCGGTAGTAAGCACTTTTGAGATGGCTTTCATGACACGGTTCCGGAGTGAGATTGGCCGAAACATGGAGGGGTGGGTGGCAGCCTCCACTTTGGGGAGGAGGACAAGGAAGGCGCGATTGATTCGCGCGAGATCAATGTCCTCATTGTAGAAGGAAGTGAAGAGCTCCCAAACATCCGGAGCCACAGGTGGCCCAGAAAGTCGAGAAGAAGGCGAGGCCCGAACCCGTCGGGCCCAGGGCTAGAGAGCTTGTTCATAGAGAGGAAAGCATTTTTGACTTCCTCGAGTGTGAAGGGCGCACTCAGCCCCACAAGAGTGGGAGTGCTGGGGTAGAGAGAGCCAAGGTTGAAACGCCAGATAGGGGGGGTGACGGACCCGAGGAGGCCGGTGAAAAAGGTTTTGAGGATAGAGGCTTTCTCCGAGTGCTCAGAGACATCAACTCCATCCACCGAGAGCATAGGAATGGAGTTGCGACGCATTCTGCAGGTGGCGGAGGCATGGAAGAACTTGGTATTTTCATCCCCCTCCAGAGCAAAACGGATTTTGGCCCTGGTTTTCCAGTAAGTAGCATTCTCCTTGATAGAGAGATGCAGGGCATCCATAGCCAACGTACGAAGGCGGTGTTCAGGCGGAGAAAGGGGACGCCCTTCCTCGAGAAGGTCCAAAAGGTTTATGAGGAGGCGGCAGTCTTTTTCCCTCTGGGCGCAAGGGGGAGAGCGCCTTTGCCAGCGCTTGCACGAAGAGCGGCAGAGGCGAAGGCGAGCAACCACCCTAGCGGTGGGGTCAGAGCGGTAGGTGGCCCCCCAAGCCGTAGTGATGGAGGCCCGAAAGCGCTCGTGAAAGGCCCAGGCCGGTTCATATCTGAAGTACCCCCCTTTGGGGATACGAGTCGAGATGGTGGCAAGCAGAGGGACATGGTCGGAGGTGTCTCTGGGGATAGATGCGAGGGAGGAAGAGGGGAAGCGGGCGTTCCAGGCGTGATTAATGAAAACCCTGTCCAGACGAATGAGGGTGGGAGAGGCGCGCCCGTTGGACCAGGTGAAACACCTGTCACGCAACGGGAGCTCAATGAGCCCAAGGGTGTTGATAGTCTCGTTAAAGAGCTCAGCTTCGGCAACAGAGAAGTTTGCGTTCTTACGATCAGCGGGATCACGAGTGAGGTTAAAATCGCCAGCAATCAGCCAAGGGGTGTCGTCCCCAGGGTCATGAAGGGCCAGGTTTTCGAGGAAGAGGGGTTTATCGGCACGATCGCAAGGGGCATAAACGTTAGAGAAACGGAAGACGCTACCATCGTTTGCAATAGAGAGGTCGAGAGAGAGGGTATGGCGAGAGGGGACGGAGCGGATAAGGGAGAAAAGGTTAGTGTCCCGTGCAAGAACCAAACCACCGGAGGCGCCAACAGATCCTGCACTTTCGAAGGAGCGCAGGTTGGAGGGGAGGAAGGAGGCACACTTTTGAGATGAGAGGCTTTCGATTTTGGTCTCCTGCAGGCCCACGATGCTGGGCCTGGAGAGAGAGAGATCGGCTCGTACAACATCACATTTGATCGGATCGCCAAGCCCACGAGTGTTCCAAGACGCCACCGAAAACGAAATAAGGCCATTCATATTGAAACATGGATAGGCACCGTGGCAACACAACCAAAAAAACTGCTGCAAGACATGGGCCTAGTGCCCAGGAGGGGGACGCGGGGGGGGGGAACAGACGAGCAGCAAAGCACGAGCCCAAGCCACAGCACATGTCGCTGGGTCTTTGGCTGCAGCAGGAAGGCCTCGTATCAGGAGGCCCGAACAACGCCGGCAGAGCATCCTCCGTCACAGCTTGGGGCGGTGGCGGAAGCGGGGAGACGGCGCCGAAGGCCTGTCCGATCATTCGGACAGGGGCAGCACCTCGGAGGAGCCATCGACGGCGTCAGGGTCGACGCCGCAGACGGAGGCAAGCTCGCGGAGGCGAGGGACGGGAATCGGGCCAGGATCGGCGGAGCCACCAAAACCCGCGGCTTCCGCGGCGGCGCGAAAGCGTGTGGAGCCGCCGGAGAGGTCGAACTTGGAGGCCTTGGCAGCTTTCGCCTTGGAGAGCATGGTGAGGAAGGTGGGAGCCTCTTTGGCGGCGAGGCGAGCACTCCGTCGTGCCCGAAAGGCAGAGTCCGCCGCCCGCTTGTGACGGACACGCATCTTCCGGGCAGAGTCTTCGTGGAGGGGGTCAGGCGCCATGAACTCCATGCTCAGGGAATCTGGAGCAGGGTCAGCAGCCTCCACTGCCTCCGTCGGCGCGTCCTTGCCCAGATCCTCCGCGTCGTCCTCCATGACGGGCACGGGTGCAGCAATCGTGTCGTACCACTGAAGACAGAGAAGGGGGCCGTTTAGACAAGGGAGGTCAGAGGAAGGGGAAGCAGGGAGGGGCTCAGCATCGCTCACCTGAGAAGCGTCGAGGCCGGCGTCGGGGAACTGGTCTGCCATCCTCCTTGCGAGGAGGCGGTCCCAGGTCTCCGTGGGCGTGGCACGCTCCCGCGGGAGAGGACAGAGGGAATCAGCGGGGAGGCCATCAGCACCTTCCAGGGCCTCAGATTGGACAAGATTGGCTCGGCGCCGGGCGATGATTCTTGCCCAAAGGTCGAGGACCGGCGCGGCGGGGGCAGGAGGGGCAGCTGGAGGAGACGGAGGGGAGCCGTTGAGGGAGCCCTCGTCAATGTCGCTGAGGCGCGGCTGCCGGGCCCTGGACGAGCCGCCGTCACCGTCGGTGTCGAAGTGAAGGGAGGCTTCCGCCACGGCGTTCTCCGCAGCACTCCAGGCACGGACGAGGCGCACAGTGACCTCTGAGGTGCATTCTCCGAACGCGTCGTGCAGGAGCAGGTTGGTGGGGAAGTTCACGGGGCCGGCGAGCTTGACGACGACCCGAACGGCGGAGAAGTCCTTCTCCTGGAGGCAGGAGGGGTCGATGCAACAGACGCTCCCAATGGGAGGGAAAGCCACTCGAATCCCCTCCGCGTCCCAGTGCTCGTGAGGGAAGCCCGAGGCCGAGAGCATGGCGAAGCTCGACGAGCCCCAGGTCGCCCTGTTTGCTCCATCCTCGGGACGCTCAAGAGAGATGAGGTGGCCGGCAAAGGAGAGGGGAAAACGGGGCAGGACCTCTTCCCTGATCTCAACCGAGGGGAAGGCAAGCAGCATAGCCCCGTAGTCGCTTGCAGCAAGCACCACCGGCGGGTTGCCAGCGCGCTCCTCCAAGGCCCGCCGGAGGACGAAACCAGGAGCTTCGGCCGCCGGCTCCAGGATGGCGAAGGCGAAACGCCGCCCCAGGCCAGCATCGGCGACCCTCGGCATGTACACCTCAGGGCAGCGGTGCACATCCACGACAGGAGCGGTCGGCAGTGGGGCGAAAGTGGGCGGGCCACGGTGGCCAGAGCGCGCCACAGGTCCAATCCCCATCATGGCAACCGCACCCGCGCGGCCCGGCGGCGAGCCCCTTGGGGTGGGCGAGGGAGAGGAGGCAGGTAGCCCGCGGGGGTACGGCGTTGGCACCCGAGCGTGCAGCCCACGACGAGGAGGGCTTCCGCCAGCAGGAGCATTCGCGTCCGTTGCCGCCTCCGCCGGCGTTGACGGAGAGGAGAGGCGGCGGCTGTAGTGCAACCTGGGGGAGGAGGGGGGAGGGGAATCAGCCAAGGCAAGCAGGGCAGGAGCAGATCGGGAGTAGGGGAGGGGAGGGAGCTCACATCCTCTTTTCTTGTGACCGAAACGGCCGCAAGCAGCGCACCGAAGAGGGCCCCGACAGTCGCCGACGATGTGCTCGGGGGCGAGGCACCTGAAGCAGAGCCTGTGCTCCTTGCTGGGAGAGAAGAAGAGCCGGCGCGGTGGAGGAGAGCTGTGGGTTGGGGAAGGGGAGGAGAGCAGCACGTCCTTAAAAGAGCGTGGAGGGGTGGTGCAGGGGGCCGAGGACGGAGAGAGAGGAGGTGCGGGCGCAGGCGCGGTGGCCGTGCCCACGCTAGGCGTGCGCGGTTGCTCGCCGGGAATCCTGGCCTCCCGCTCCAAACTCTCATCCCTTGGAGGTGAAAACGAGGCGAGGGTGGACGGGACAGCACAGGGAGCGACGCAGGACTGAGCAGGAGCTGGTTCAGACCAGCGGTCTGAGAGGGGGACGGTGGCCGCAGCAGATCTAGGGGAGGAAGGCTGCGGCGGGCGGAGGTAGGGGATGGGCGAGGATAGGGTTAGGCGGGTCGGCGCAGGAGGGGGAAAGGCGGAGTGGGCCGCAGGAGAGGGAAAAGGGGGGCAAGAATTGTCCAAAACGGGGCAGCTGACCGTTTGGTCCGAAAGGGGCCCACCTTGACCAAAACCACCAGCAGACTCCGCTGACCGTTCAGCGGCCACGGTGGCACAGCCGTTAGGGTTTTCGCATGCAGAGAGCTCACGACGGCCGTGAGGGTTGAAGAGGACGAGGTCGCGGCATGGCGGCCATGCCGGCAGGCGCGCCACCGCCGCCGCCGCCGCGGCAGAACGGTGCAGCTGGTAGGAGGATCCCCCGAGGCGGATTGTCCCGCGAGCAAGGATGAGCTCACGGACGAACGGCGACGAAGCCACGGTAGAGAAAACCGCACCACCATGGGAGGCAACGATGAAGGAATCCGGTGAAGACGTGAATAAGTAGTTTAGGGCGTTGGCGACGCAGTGCGAGTTGTAACGGGGGGAGAGGCTCGTCGGAGTAATCCAGAACCGAGCGAACTTGTGCTTACTTCCGACCGAACTCGCGACCATGGAGTGAAACATGAGCAGCACAGAGTCAAGGAAAGCCGCACCTGGCGAGGGGCGCGGCGCGCCGGCGTTGTCGGGGACGCGGGAGGATCTGCGTCCGGGGGCTGCGCCGCCCGAGCCACGTCGAGAAGAAGGAGCGTTGTCGAAGCTTGGAGGAGCGGTGTCGGCGCCAGGAGGTCCGGCCGCGGGCGCACCATCCGTCGAGCTGACGGCGGCGTCCCGCGCCCAAGCCGGCAGAGAGAGGGGCAGCTGGAGGTGGGTGGAGGCTTGGAGGAGACTAAGGGGAAGGGAGCCTAGGGCTAGCACGGTGGTGGCTGGGGACGAGTCTACCGGAGGGGTCGACGAGGGGTCGAGCGGCGGCGGGGCGCTCGGACGAGCGCAGGAGCTCCCGCAAGCCATCCTCTCAAATGCAGAGTAATGAAGAAAGCAAATCGACCGTATCCTCGTGACCGAAGACTGTCCAGTTCAGGCGGTTCCATTACGTTATAGATCATGATTGAGACAGACCACGCATGCGATGGTATCGACGCGCACTTCGGAGTTTGTCTCTTTGACAGTGTACTTTTTTCCTTTCACGAAAGCAGGCAGCGCTGCCTTGATATACATATAGAAGAAAATAGAGACAAGCAATCCCGGAAACAACAGCAGGTCATCTATTTTAGACAGCCTGAACAAAGAAAAACAGATTTCTAATCTGGCTCCCGTGGTTTGCGTGCCAACTGCTGAAGAAGTGATATTCCTGTGTGGTGCCAGTCAGCTGCGGTGGCAACAGCGTTGAAGAAAAAAACAAGCAGCCCGGGTAGTCAGGTAGAGTGTTGATTGTGTTGTGAATGAGCAACTTGTATTCACATAGGGTCAAGAGCCAGTACATGTGTTACAATACGCAGGAAAGTCTCTCATACACTGGGGATATACAAGAAAGGGGTCTATACATCTCTAACACCCCCCTCAAACTCATGGTGAATCTGAGTTTGGAGAGAAAGAACCCATGTTGCGCTCTAGTCTTGGCATTCGTGAAGAAGTCAGCAAGCTATAACTCGGAAGGTACATACTATAGAGTCATAACCTGATCCTGCACAGCAGTACGCACAAAGGAGACATCAACACCTATGTGCTTGGTGAGCTCGTGCTTCGTCGGGTCACGCGCAATGCTGATGGCACCAGTAGTGTCAGACAAGAGAGGAGTCGGTGCGTCAGCAGCAACACCAAATTCCTCCAATAACCAGCGTAACCAAGTCACCCCTGCCGTCAAGAGAGCCATTACTCACAACTTAGCCTCTACACTCGAACGAGAGACTGCGGTCTGCTTCTTGGTCTTCCAAGCAATGAGTGAACCACCAAAAAAGACACAGTAGGCAGAGAGAGACTTGCGATCCGATGGATCACTAGCCCAGGTAGCATCTGAATAGGTCTGGAGCTGTAAAGAGCTGGAACTAGGAAAGAAGAGACGACGGCAGATGGTGCCACGAAGATAGCGTAGGACACGAAGAAGATGACTATAGCGGACACTAGTGGAAGCAGACATGAACTGACTCCGAATGTGGACCGGATAGTAGATGTCAGGATGGGTGACAACAAGGTTGACAAGGCTCCCGACCAAGTGACGATAGCGAGTCGAAACCGGTAGAGGATCATCATCAATGGCACGGAGATGGACATTGAGCTCCATAGGAGTCTCGACAGTGCGCTCATCACCCAGAGCGGCACGAGTGAGAAGGTCCTGAATATACTTCTCCTGTGAGATATATAAGCCATTGGAGGTAGAAGAAACCTCAATCTCAAGAAAGTAGCGAAGAGGACCAAGATCAGTCATGAGAAACTGCTCATGAAGACGGGTCTTGACAAAAGGCAATGTACTCATGGTCGTCACCTGTGATGATCATATCATCGACATAAAGAAGGAGAGTCCGGCCACGAGAAGATGTGTGGACGAAGAGCGCAGGGTCATGTGCGCTAGGAATAAAACCAACAGCGGTCACCACAGAGGCGAAACGCTCAAACCAAGCGCGAGGGGCTTGCTTAAGGCCATAGAGAGAGCGCTGAAGACGGCAGACCATGCCATCGGGAATAGAGTACCCATGAGGTGGCTGCATGTATACCTCCTCACGTAACTCACCGTTAAGAAAAACATTCTGCACATCAAGCTGAGTGATAGACCAGTGACGAACAGAAGCAACATCAAGAAGAGTACGAACAGTGGTCATGTGAGCCACTGGAGCAAAGGTCTCATCATAGTCACGGCCATGCTCCTGCCGAAAGCCGCAAGCCAGAAGTCGAGCCTTGTAGCGCTCAAGAGAACCATCGGAGCGGGTCTTGATCTTGTAGAACCCACTTGCAGGTGATGGGACAAACACATGGAGGAGTGACAACATCTCAGGTGCAAGTGACAACATCCCAGGTGCAGTACGCTCAAGTGCAGCAATCTCCTCGTCCATCGCTAGATGCCATTCGGGATGAGTAACAGCATCCCGATAAGAGGTCGGCTCAAGGACAACAAAAAGACCGTAGTTAGTGGGAGAATAGTGATCGGAAGGGGGACGAGGACGAGCAAGAGGATTATGAGTCGGCTCGGGCGGAGAGGGCATCACACCAGAAGTGGGGGCATGTCAGGAGGAGTAGCATCGTCATCACGTGGATGACGGGAGTAGTGAAACGGGTAGGGAGGGATCACCGTAGGCGAGGAAGGGGACATGGGGGAGGAAGGTGTGGAGGGTGAGTAAGGCGGTGAGGGAGGAGAGGGGAGCTGGCGGGTGAAGAAGAAGTAGAAGGTGGCGAGGGAACCGGCAGCGCAGGGGCCTGAGGCACAGGAGGAGGTGAGTAAGGGAACATGAGAAAAGAGATATCATCCATCAAGAAGAAAGAGGAGGAGGGACGCGGGTAGAAGGGATGAGAGTCGTCAAAAGTGACATCCCGAGAGATGCGCATCCGACGACCAATGGGATCGCAACACTTATAGCTCTTGTGCTCAGGACTGTAGCCAAGAAAGACACACTCAACAGACTGAGCAGTTAGCTTGGTGCATTGGCGTGGAGCAAGAAGAACATAGCAAACACAACCAAAAAGGCGAATGGTCATATAACCAGGAGGCAAGAGCGCGGCCAGTAAGACGCTCAAGAGGAATACCACCCTGCAGGGCCGTGGAGGGCTGAAGGTTGATGAGATATGTGGAAATAGACACAGCCTCGGCCCAGAAGTGAGGAGGAAGAGAGGCGGTGATCATCATCGCATGAGCCGTCTCAAGCAGGTGGCGATGTTTGCGCTCAGCCACGCTATTTTGAGCATGGGCGCCAGGGCAGGAGAATTGGGAAAGAGTGCCCTGCTCAGCAAGAAAACCACGCAACAGCTGGGAGATATACTCACCAGCGGAGTCAACCCGAAACACACGAATAAGCGTAGAAAACTGAGTACGGATTGTGGCAGCAAAACGGTTATATATCGAGAGAACCTCGCTGCGAGAAGTCATAAAATAGATACATGTGTGGCGAGAGAAGTAATCGATAAAAATAACATAGTAGCGTTGGCCCCCTTCGAAGCAAAGGGAGCCGAACCCCATACATCAGCATGAAGCAGACCGAAAGGACGCTGAGATATAGACTCGCTAGTAGGATAAGGTAACTGAGTCTGTTTGCTAAGCCTACAACCTTGACAACCCTGAAGCGAGACATCTCCTGAGACAGGCCCCAGAAGACCTCGACGAAGTAAAGACGATAAGCAAGAACCACAAAGATGACCAAGACGATGATGCCACTGCTGAAAGGATGCGGTAGTAAGCAGCAAGCACACGTGGTGCAGTCGGTGAAGTGGTAGAAGAAGAAACATGAAGCCAGTCAAACTCCCAAAGTCCCTGGGAGTCACGACACCGAGGGCCAGCCCCAACCAGTTCCCGAGTGTGGGTATCCTGAACAGAACAAGAATCAACATCAAGAATGACCCGACAACCAGAACCAGTGAGTTGAGCAACGGAAAACAAGTTCATGGTAAGACGGGGAACATGAGAAATATCAGGAACGGAAAAAGAGGAAGTAGAAAGAGTGCCACGACTAGCAACAGGAAGAGAATTGCCATCGGCAGTAAGAACATTAACATGAAGAGAAAGAGGTCGAAGAAAAGAAAGAGAAGAAGAATCAGGAGACATGTGAAACGAAGCTCCAGAGTCCAGAACCCACGAAGATCTACCTGACTGTGTAGAAGGAGCCGCCACCGAGGCAGCGGTGCCAGTCGAAGAAGAGCCAAAGGAGGCAAGAAGGCGCTGAAGTCTCGCAATGTCCTGCTCGGTGAAGTCGGTGGTGGAGGACACGGAAGAGGGAGCACGAGGACCAGTAGAGGCAGGTAAGTCTCTGAGAAGGCTTGTGACAATATCCACACGGCAGACCTGAACGAGGGTGTCCCAGGGCACGGGAAGAACGACCTCCACGACTAGGTGGCGTGGGCAAGAGCGGCAGTGTAGGTGCAGCAGGAACTCGAGTAGCAAGAACAGAAGGTGTCCCAAACAGACCAGCACCACGCAGACGAGTCTCCTCAGCTCGGAGCTCAGTCAACACCTCTGAGATAGGGACACGGCCCCGGGCAAACAACTGGGCACGACGGGGCTCAAACTCTGGACGAAGTCTAGACAGGAACTCATGGATCCTCTGAAAGTCCACATCTGATCGTAATGTCCAAAGAACACACTGGCAAGTACCACAAACAGTGATGCGAAGGGAGTCAAGCTGGCGCTAGATGGCCGCACTCTGGGTGTAGAACTCATCAACAATAGAGTCACCCCGTTGAAGATCATGCTCCTAACGCAACACAGATAAATATAGAGAATCCCTAGAAGGTTGATAGCGCTGACGAAGGTGATACCACATCTCAGCGGCAGTAGCAAGGCCCATAAACCCAGACGCAAAGTGTGTCTGAACACTCTGAGAAAGAACAGCAGCAGCGCTAGCATCCTCATCACACCACTGAGTAAAATCAGCCAGACTATCACGGTAGGAACCAAGAGCCTTTGAATAAGCAAGTACCTACTGCTCATATGCCTGATCAGCAGCAACCTCAGCAGACTTGGCTGCATCCTGAGTAGCCCGAGTAGCATCCTCAGCAAGGGCCTGTGACACTAGCGGCGGGGTAGGAGGCACGGGATCAGTGGGGTGCGGCGGACAAGAGACCTCGCCGGTAAGAACACCGCATAGTCGAAGACCACGCATGTGAATGCGCATAAAGGCAGCAAACTCTCCATAGTTGGTAACATCAAAGATCACTGGGCAGCGAGTGACATAGGCATCCCGGATGGGCCTGCCAGAGATGGTACCCGGGGTTTACTGAAGGCCCGCAACCCAAAGTTTATGAAGCCCGGAAGCCCATTAAAACATCGATTATGGCAAGAAGAGATAGATTAGGAATAGAGATTTGTAACTTGACGGGACGAACTCAAAGAATTTCCCGATGTTTGTAACTTGTGTAATACGAAACCTTCGCCTCCGCCTCCTATATAAGGGGGAGTCGAAGGACAAAGAAAGGATCAATCTCATTGTCAACTCAACTCTAGTTTTTAGCAGTCGAGCACCTTTTTGGCTGAAACCTTCGAGATCTACTTGCCCTCTACTTCCGCGAAACCCAAGTCTACAACTTATAGGCATTGACAAGTTAATACCTTGTC
>NC_061513.1:140784376-140814068 GCF_022539505.1 Lolium rigidum | reverse complement strand
GATTCTCCCAACTGACAAGTGAAGTGACTGAACTATATTCTGGTGAAAGGTTACATGAACACTACCAACCATTCTAAAGTAAAAGTACTCCCTTCGTTCCAAATTAGTTGCAGCAGATTCGTCTAGATGTATCTACACACTAAAATGTGTCTACATACATGCGAATCTAGACAAATCTAAGTCAACTGATTTCAAACAGAGGGGATATATAAATGTTTACCAAAATACAGTTGCTAAAGGATAGTACATCAGTGGCCAGGAAAATATAACAGAACACTCACGGCAGTGTCGATAAGACCAAATGCCTTCTCTAATATACTTTTCCTTATAGAGTCCATTTGAACAAGTTGCTTCCCAAACTGTTTCACCAAATGATGACATGTTAGTGATGTAAATTTACTTCTAGGCAAAAGAACATGCTAGAATTCTGATGTAAAGAATATAGCAAGTATGAAGAGAAAATTTGGACAGGTAACGAATGTACCTGCTCCTTAAAGCTATCATAGATGACAGCAAGAATCAAGTTTGTCAGGAAATAAACTCCCAGAAGCACGTAGACAATAAAAAATAGAGAATACCAGCGAGATATCCTGCTCCAAATGTGTTAAGGTGAACTTGTATTCGGGTGGACTGCAATTATCATAAACACAACAGAAATAGTGATAGCCATCTTACTTGTAAGCAGGGACCCAAACGTCAGGATTATTAGAGGTGGTGAAGAGGACAAACATTTGATACAGTGTTTCGCCGTATGATGAAAAAATGGTCTTTCCTTGTAGAGTGTCCTCAAACGTTACATAAGCTAGCCAGCTTGCAAATAAGAGGAACAACCAGAGAGAGGGCCTACATAACATAGATGACCCAAAGCGATACATCAAAAGTGAACAGACAATACAATACAAACATTAATGTGAACATGCAGAAGCACACAAGCTGTTGTGTGGTATATAAATTGACATAAGAGAGGATCATTCTAGCTGCTGGGACTATAATAAGTATAGTTACGTATCGAATTTTCTAGTGTAGAGCGCAAAGAAATACAGGAAAAGTTGTGCAATAAATGACCCATCCCATCCTATTTATCAGTTGGTGCCCTCACACAATTGAACTACATGTGCCACGTACCTCTTACTCCGTACAATTGATGATACCTAACAAAATCCTCGTGAGTTCATGGAAAAAAATCTAATGACTTGTTCTGGAGTAAACTTGTAATCCTTCTATGTCTTACAATGCATATGCATGTGGAATTTGTGTACATATAATAAACCTTACCAAAACATTAAGGTATGTCCCAATAAGGCCGTACAGTGTAATAGCACACATTCGCAATTCCCTATTGCAGACAGAAGATTATGTTAATCTATCTGTCAAACACATAAAATATTACCTTTCTTAGATAAAATCAGCATATATCTTACCTCACAATCATATATCTATTTGTTATCAAACATTGGATAAAGAATAAACATAGCACCAACTTAACAAGACTGTGTTGGGCATCATATTTCTGTATTATTTCTTGTGGGGCCTGTCTTGTACTCTGAACATTATGATTATACTCTAGATATTTGCATTACATATTACTTATCAATGTATTTAGTTAGGAGCA
Source organism: Lolium rigidum (assembly GCF_022539505.1). Taxonomy (NCBI): domain Eukaryota; kingdom Viridiplantae; phylum Streptophyta; class Magnoliopsida; order Poales; family Poaceae; genus Lolium; species Lolium rigidum. The sequence continues at coordinate 140,812,456 of NC_061513.1, read as the reverse complement.
TTCTCACTCTGTTCAATAAGATACCAACAGTGACAGATAAAATGACGCATACCTGATAGTCATGATTAGAAACGCTACGCGGATGTATGGAGCTACTCTGAAAGGTTGGGCACTGAAGGCAAACACCAGTATGTCACATGCTAAGATGAAGAGAAGAAGAATCTACAAGGTAAAGCAGGAACCTGGGTGAACAATAGTAAACTAGTAGGCAAAATTCCAGATCTAACACAGCAGGGTAATCTAATAAAATAAAAATCAAGTTTGAAGACACACAGTCAAAACTTCAAAGGATTTAAACTGTGAGAAGTGGTATGCCAAAGAATATAAGTAATGTACAAAAAAGGGAAAAGCGCAACTAATTTTTTAACTTAGCTTACCAACATATAGCTTTATGAAATCTGCACACTGTTGGGAATGGGCAACTATCATTCACGGTGGGTCAAAAGCCAAGACATGTACAGGTGAGGCAAAGTGCATGAAACCCCTTATATAATGGGGATATACAATAAAGAGGGCTACGCATCTCTAGCACGCCCCCTCAAACTCATGTTGGATCAACAATACTAAGTTTGGAGAGAAAGAACCCATATTGCACTCTAGTGTGGGCCTTCATGAAGAAATCCACCAAGTGTAACTTGGAAGGCACAGACTGAAGAGCGAGAACCTGTGTGCACAAAGGAGGCATCAACGCATATGTGCTTGGCGAGTTCATGCTTCACCGGATCACGCGCAATGCTGATAGCACATGTAGTGTTTGACAAGACAGGAGTTGGCGTGGTAGTAGAAACACCGAAATCCTCCTTTAACTACAGTAACCAAGTCACATATACCGTTAATCGAGCCATATCTTGCAACTTTGTTTCTTTGTCTTCCAAGTAATGAGGGAATCACCAAGAAACACACAATAAGCACAGCGATCCGAAAGATCGCAATCCCACGTAGCATCTAAGGAGCTGAAACAGGGAAAGAAGAGACAGCGAGAGATCGTGCCACGAAGATATCGTAGAACACGGAGGTGACTATAGTGAACCAAGATGAGAGGAGAGGCGAACTGACTCAAAATGTGGACACGATAGGAGATATCCGGACGAGTGATAGCTAGATAGACAAAGCTTCCAACCAAGTGACGATAGCGCATTGGAATAGACAATGGATCACCATCAGAGGCATGAAGGTGAACATTGACCTCCATAAGAGTCTCGATAATGCGCTCATCACCAAGAGCGGCATGAGAAAGAAGGTCCTAGATGTACTTCTCCTAGGAGATGTATAAGCCAACGGAGGTAGTGGAATCCTCAATCACAAGAAAGTTACAAAGAGGACCAAGATCAATCATAAGAAACTGCTCACGAAGACGGACCTTAAGAAAGGTGATGTACTCAAAGTCGTCACCAATGATGATATAGCGGAAGAAGAATCCAACCATGAGAAGAAGTGTGGACAAAAAGCGTTGGATCATGTGCGCTAGGTGAGAAGCCATCACCAATCACCACGGAGGCGAAACGCTCAAACCAGGCACGAGGGGCTTGCTTAAGGCCATAGAGGGAGAGCCAAAGATGGGCCATAGAGGGAGCGCCAAAGATGGCAGAGCGTGCCATCGGGAATAGTGCCCAGTGTTGCACGAATATAAACCTCCTCACGTAACTCGCCATTAAGAAAAACATTTCTGAACAGCAAGCTGAGAGAGACCAATGACGAATAGAAGTGACATAAAGAAGAGCACGAACAGTGGTTATATGAGCCACATGAGCAAATGTCTCATCATAATCTCAGCCATGCTCCTGCTGAAAGCCGCAAGCAACAAGACGATCTTTGTAACGCTCAAGAGAACTTTCGGAAACAGATCTTGATCTTATAGACTCACTTACATGTGATGGCAATATCATCCCGATAAGAAGTTGGATCAAAGATAGCGGAAAGACCGTAGGAGGCAAGGGAATAGCGATCTGGTGGGGGACAAGGCCAAGCACGAAGATCATGAGTCAGTTAGGGCGTAGAAGACGGCACACCCGCATCACGCTGACGATGAGAATAGTGAAATAGAAAGGGGGATGAGGGGGAATCACCGGAGGCGAGAGAGAGGAGGAGACATCAGGGAGGAAGGTGAAGAGTGAGGCGGCAAAAGAGAGGAACATGTAAATGAAGACGGTGTTTCATTGGCAATGGGGGGCTCGGAGGAGTGGGAACATGAGGCACGGGAACATGAGAAAAGAGATGCCCTCCACAGAAAATGGGGAGGAAGGAGATAGAATGGATGAGACTCATCAAAAGTCACGGCTCAAGAAATGCGCATCCGACGACCAACTAGATCCCAACACCGATAAACCTTATGATTATTACTGTATCCACGAAATAACACTCAGTATGAGAGGTTAGTTTGGTGCATTCTCGCGGGACAAGAAGGACATAGCAAACGCAATCAAACAGACGAAGCGCTGAGTACTCATGAGAACAACTAGAAAGGCGTTCAAGAGGAGCGTCGTCTTGCAGGGCAGTCAAGGATTGAATGTTGATGAGATAGGTGGAAACCAACACAGCATCAACCCAAAAGTGAGGTGGAAGAGAGCCGGCAATCATCATCGCACAAGCCGTCTCAAGCATGTGCCAATGCTTGCGCTTAGCCACGCCATTCTGAGATTAGAGCCTGTACAAGAGAACAAGAGAACTGAGTGGGAGTACCGTGCTCAACAAGAAATCCACGCAATTTCTAGGAGATGTACTCTCCAACATAGTCATCTTGAAACACACGAATATGCATGGAAAACTGAATGTAAACCATAGCAGCAAAACGCTTATATACAGAGAGAACCTCACTACGACAAGTCAAAGTAAAGCCAAGTATAGCGAGAGAAGTCATCGATAAACATGACACACTATCGAGACGAAACATCGATAAACATGACACATCCTGGAAAGAGCAAGAGTCAACGTTAAGGATAACACAGAACCAGAATTAGCAAGCTGAGCAACGGAAAACAAGGAAAACAAATTCATGGTCTGACAACGTAGGAAGAAGTAGAAAGTGTGCCGCGACTAGCAACTGAAAGAGAAGTGCCATCAAGAACATTGATAGGAAGATCAAGAGACGGAAGAGAGGTCGGAGTCAAAGAATCAAAAGACATAGAAAAGAAGCTCTAGAATCCAGAACACACGAAGATGAACCTGACTGTGTAGAAGGTAGGCGCTCAATGCTAGTCACAGTCTCACAGATCCCATCTACCAGCCGAAGATGAGCCAAAAGAAGCAAGCATGCTCTTAAGCCTCACAATATCCTGCCCGGTGAAGGAGGCAACCGAATAAGAAGAACGAGTTCCAGTAGACGATGTGGGCGCACCATGGCGCATGTCCAGTTGCTTCTTGAAATAATCACTCTGGGTGGGACAAGAACGGTGTCACCCCCACCATGGAGGGCATTAATGCCCAGTTGCTTCTTGAAATAATCACTCTGGGTGGGACAAGAACGGTGTCACCCCCACCATGGAGGGCATTAATGCATCAGGTTGTAGAGTAGAAGCTCGAGCAGCGAGCACAAATGGTACCGCAACCCAGAGACAGCACCACTGAGATAGGAACACGGCCGCAAGTAAACAACTAAGCATGTCGGGGCTCAAACTTCGGGCAAAATCGAGACAAGAACTCATAGATGAACTAAAACTTCAAGTCGGGCAAGTACTGAAGTACCACATATAGCGGTGCAAAGGGACTCGAGTTGTCGCCAAATAGCAGAACTATGTGTGTAGAACTCATCAACTAGTCACCTTGCTGAAGAGCATGTTCTTGACGTACCACAGATAAATAGAGAGCATCACCAGATGGCTGATAGCGCTGACGAAAGTGAGACCACATCTCAGAGACAGTACTAAGGCCCATAAACTTATATGCAAACTAAGGTTGAACACTAAGTGAGAACTACCGCAGCCTTAGCATCCTCGTCACACGAGTGTAAGCAGCCAGATCATCACAATAGGTGGCAAGAGCATCTGAGTAGGCACCTATTGATCATAAGCATCATCTGCAGCAGCCTCGGTAGTCTTGTTTGCATCCTTATCAACCTGTGAAGCAATAGGCAGAAGGACACGTGGCATGAGCGAGGTAGGAGCCACAAGAGCAACGGGGCACGGCCGACAAGAGACCACACCACAGGGAACACCCTAGAGTCGAATACCATGCCCTATGGATGCACATGAAGGCAACAAACTCGCCATAGTTGGTACCATCGAACATCACCGAGCAACGAGGTATAGGGACATAGCCCAACGAAGAGGACGACTTGGTGGTACACCTCTTTTTTTTCCTCCGTCAACTCTTAGACCCACCTAGGCCCGAGCAAAAGAGGCAGGAAACTAAGCGAGCATCCATGCTAAGGCCCGAGCGGCCGACACAGGAGCTCTCGGGGACGTTCCTGTCGTGGGGTCCACGGTGGTAGCGGCGGCCAGAACGAGGAGATGGCCGCGGGATCCAGAGGGGTCCGCTTGGGGCTGTATCGGGGGGCGGTGGAAGCCGGATGGCGGCTAGAACGTGGGTTGTGGGCCGATTCGGAGGAGGGAGAGCAGCAGGGCATCAGTAGAGGAAGAACAGCGACCCGGGCTGTGTAGCAGCTCTATTTCGAGTAGAAGATGCAGCCACCTAGCAATGACAGTCGGAAGAGCTAGCGACGTTGGCCGGGAGAGCTAGCGACCTCGGGGGTGGTGGACAAAGCACAAAGTTGTTGCATGCAGAGAGACCCTCAAGTTGCTCTAATACCATGTTGGTAATGGGCAACTATCATTAACAAGGGGCCAAAAGCCAATACATGTAGAGGTGAGGCGAAGTGCAGGAAACCCCTTCAAATTTTTTTCCCTTGTTTTGTACAGTATTATTAGGTAGAGCCGTAGGTAGAAAGGCCAAAAATGTTCAATCTCACTGCTGAAACATTTTCCAATCTTTCATTGTTCTTACAGTTATCGTTCTGATTAAACTTGGGCCCATATAGAAGAAAATGATTGGCCTTTCTTTGCGATGCATCTTTCAGACTTTCACAATGCATAAAAGCTACATTCACTAAGACAACTCATGTGAATAATCAGATTTTCCATGTTCGCAGAAATTCATTACCAAACTATGCGCTTTCAGAAAGACAGAATGGTTACCTTCAACTTATTGATGGTGCTTTTCCAGAAAATATTTAGACCTTCATAAGAAAGTGGACAAAAGATATCCAGTGCAAGAATAACAAGTGTAATCCCCTGAAATTTAAAACAATCATGTAGAGATCCATACATCAGATTGAGAATTGTAGTACAGCTGAATTTAAGCAGCTGGATGCACTAAAATACATATTGTCTGATGCTACTAACTATTCAAAACATCTAAAAATTGAACAAACTTTTTAGCAGCCGAGATTACTTCACTAATTTTCAGGTTTCTTCAATATTCTCCATCGAAGTGAAAAGTGTAATTCTCAAAGCAACTTGAGGACTTAACTTAAACATCTACTGTTGACAATAATGCTTAAGGATTTCTGTAATTATGGTTTCGACACAGCACAGAAGTACTATCCTCATAAATACTACCTCCATCCCAAAGCTTAAGGCTTTTTTTTTTTAAAAGTCAAACCAAGTAAAATTTGACCAAACTTTTAGAACAATCTATCAACAAATATAATATTTTGTAGATACCATACGAAAATATATTTCATTATCTATTTAATGATATTAGTTTTGTATTTTCCATGTTAATATTTTTTGGTAAAAGCTTAGTCAAACTTGACATAGTTTGACTTTCTAAAAATAATATAAGCCTTCAGCTTTGGGATGGAGGTAGTAATGCCTTACCTCATAGATAAGCGATTCAGTTTTGCTGAAGTACGGCAACTGCCCAAGAAAGTAAAGATCCCTTTGATCACAAGCATGTTCAGCATCTTTCCGGCACCACAGAGGTTTCTGGAATGCAACCGAAATAACTCACAGTCAGAAATGTTACCAGCACTTAAGATGCCTACTTACTATTAGAATAATACATGGTCAATCTTGAGTCTTATACAAAAGAAATAGACAGAATGCACTTTCTGAGAACTAACCTCGAGAAAATTCAAGAGAATCAAAGCAAATAGGTTGAGTGACCACACCCAGTCAAACCGGAGATACACAAAATAGAACCCCATAGCCCTCTCGAACCTTGTGTCATTCAAGACATCCTCGGGGATACCAACACCATCTTCTGCCTGCCAAGTAATTGTAATCAGATATTTGAGCAAGTCAAGAGAAGCAACGAGAATCACAGATGAACAGTTGGTTTCATATCACCAAAGAAGCCACAACACATATTCTTCCAAAAAAAAAAGAAGGGGGTTTGCAATATGGTCTGATAACTGCAACCTAGCTTTCAGGGGAAGATTCAATTTCTCCTGATTGCATTGCAAAAGAATATGGAACAGTAAGGGCCTTAATCTAAGTTTTCCTATGAAATACTACCAAACATTATATCATTGTACTGGTGAAAGCTTCAGGCAAAATGTCATTGTAGATTGTAGTTTGTTTTTCAGTCGAAATATATCACCATTGTTATTATAATATACAAATGTTAAATTCCATATATAAGGAAAAAAATTAGATCAACTCCTAACAATTTTAGCAGGTCGTCAGATAGGCAGATACCGCCCGTGGAACACAAGTGCACTGCCAAACAGGTGGTACAACATCAGATAGCTGAACTTCGAATTGGTGAGCTTCTGAATTCAAACAGAATAACACGTTTGCATATTGGCATTGCCCCGTAAGTGATGTCCCTTGTATGCAAAATTCGGCATGGGGAAAGCATCCAACACTCATAAGCCACCCAAGACCAAAGCAAAAGATACATCAGGAGGCACCTCTGCCTCCGAACCACCAAGGCACAGTAGTTGCAGCCACATAGAGCTAAGCGCCAAATCGGCATGCCGGAGCTTAAGGCAGACAATTCATCAAACATGACTCCTACATCATCTCAGTCTCCGGCGAGCAACTCGGTTCCCGGCTACAGTCTAGAGCAAACGGCGCAGCTCAACGAACCAGAGCAAATTTAGAGGAACAGAGGAAGGAGGTGCGAGCAAGAGAGAGCGGGGAGTGGGCACTGACGAGGTCGACGAGAGCGGCCGCCTTCTGGTAGCGGTCGCCGTAGGCTAGCGCGTCCGAGCGCCTGCGGTACTTCTTGGAGCCCTGCGGGCCGAGGCGGGTGCCGGAGGACGGCGCGCCGCGCTCCGGCGCCTCCTCGGTGATGAGAGGCGCCTCCGCTCCACTCATCTCTCTCGCGCGCTCGCCTAGCTAGAGCGAGATTGGATGGAAGCGGAGATCTGAAGCTACGAGCGGAATTGGAACTGGAATTTGCTTTGCGGACTGGATTATTAGTTTAAACGTGTGCTGTGTGGTGAGGGAGCGCGATTAGAAGCAGTCGGGATGGATCGTGTTGAGGCAGTAGTCGGCCACGTTGCAGGCAGGCAGCTCCCTCTGGCGCTCTCGCTAGACACACGTCGTCCATAATCCCGTTGCGACTAGCACGAGCCAATAGCGATCAGGGACAGCGCACAACGGTATGCTCGACGTAGCTTTCGGTACATTGTTTTTTGGAAAACGCTTCCGATCCGGCGACCGATCGCTTCGTCGGTCGCTCAGCTCCCGCGCGGCCCATATAGGTCTGGTTTTTCGGCCCAAAACTGGAGTGTTGCTTTTTTTTTAAGAAATGTGCAGTGTTGTTTTCAGATTTGTAACAACTCCCGCGCGGCCCATATAGGCCTGGTTTTTCGGCCCAAAACTGGAGTGTTGCTTTTTTTTTTAAGAAATGTGCAGTGTTGTTTCCAGATTTGTAACAATTAGATAAAAATTTGTTGTAAACTCACACGACATAATTTGTAAGTTTTTTCTAAGTGATATGTTACGAAAATGCGTGTTTCTTGATATGTTGTAAACAGATGACTTTTTTGTTATAATTATTTTGTGATTTTTGGTGTAATTGTTTTAGTCATGGACACTTTTTTTTCGTAGAGATGTTGTATACGTTTGTTAGTTTTGTAACTATTGCATATAAATTTTATAAAGAAAGCATGTAAGAGATGTTGTAATGTTTACCTGGGCGTTTGCCATAATTTTTTTGTTGTTGTAATCGCCTATAATTTTTGGTAAAATACTTGGTGATTTTTATTGTAATTAATATGTAGAAAATGTATTATTGTTTAACCAATTTTTCATAGTCACGAACACATGTTTTTTTGTTGTTATAGCTTTTGATTTTTTATTGTAATTGTTGTCAATATTTGTTGTAAACCAACATGTAGAAAAATAGTTGTTAATTATCCATTTTTTATAACATTTACATTTTGAATTTTGTTGTGAATATTTTGTTGTAATAGTATATTTTTTTTGTAAGCGGGGTGAGGATTTTGTTGTAAGCTCGGGAAGAGAAGGGCTGCAGGGTTGAGTTTCCAAAAAATAGGAGGCAAAACGTAAAAGTTACATTGCGGTTGATTCTGGACGTCGGATCTCGATCGAACGGAGCGGAGGGCAACCGATTTTACTCTGTTTTTCAGTCGACCGACGCTCAGCGTCGCCCTTGTTTTTTCCTTTCGAGGAGCTTTCGGCACAGTTGGGGAATTATCGGATCGGGGCGGATAGCTGGATATCTGCGGGGCCATATCCTCGACAGGAATTTGCATCCTCGTCCCTGGAATTACTGAAAATATGCAAAGACTCCCAATTCAGCATTGCCAAGAAGCGTGAGCTTCAAATTGTGTCGGTGTCATAACTATGTCTGTGCTTCCACAGGCAGCTCTATTCATTCTTATGGGGCGCCATGTGTACTGTCATGATGCACGTTGTGTGTTTTTGAGCAAAACTGTGGGCCAAGCTTTAGATCCAGCGTAAAAAGTTGAGTTCTAAAATTAGATGAGGCCAGATTGCATCGATCTTTCTTTAGGGCTACCCTAGCTAGCGATCGTTTGCTGAAAGCAAATTGAGCGATCGGTTTAGGACATAATTTTTTTTCCATTTTAGGAATATTTTGGACTGTAGTATATCCTATTTCAGGAAAGTTCTGCATGCATGTAGAAGGGAACAAATCTGATGACGTAAAGCGAGAATCTTTCTCAATTCGAAAATTCAAAACATTTTATCTCACAAACGACAACTCCGATTTAAGATCTGTTTTCACCTATGAGTCGGTCTCGTCGAGATCTTCAAAACTAGCACCCATGTTTATATGTTTCGACAAACTTTTTTTTGGGCTAAAAGTTATCAACTCTCTCTATCTTGAATAATCAACCCCTCCGTACTTGAGTGATCAACGGTGAATATATAAAATTATCAACATGGTGCGAGGCTATTGAGGGAAAGTTACGCATGCATGCACAAAATAGACGAATCTGCCGATGTCGACGGAATCTTTTCCAAATTTGAAAATTCAAAACGTTTTATCTCACAAACGACAACTCCAAATTAAGATCTGTTTTCACCTATGCGTTGGTCCCGACGAGATCTTCAAAAATAGCACCCATGTTGATATGTTTCGAGAAACTTTTTTTCGGGCTAAAAGTTATCAACCATCTCTATCCGAATAATCAACCCCTCCGTACTTGAGTGATCAACGTAAATGTATAAAATTATCAACCTGGTGCAGGCTATTGAAGGAAAGTTCTGCATGCATGCACAAATAGACGAATCTGCTGATGTCAGCGAAATCTTTTCCAAATTTTTAAATTCAAAACGTTTTAACTTTCAAACGACAACTCCAAATTAAGATTCGCTTTCACCAATAAATCCGTCTCGATGAGATCTTCAAAACTAGCACCCATGTTGATATGTTTCGAGAAACTTTTTCGGGCTAAAAGTTATCAACCCTCTCTATCTGAATAAATCAACCCCTCAGTATTTGAGTGATCAAGCTTGTAAATGTATAAAATTATCAACTCTGATGCAGGCTATTGAGAAAAAATTCTGCATGCATGCACAAAATAGACGAATCTGCTGATATCAGCGGAATCTTTTCCAAATTTGAAAATTCAAAACGTTTTAACTTTCAAACGACAACTCCAAATTAAGATTCGCTTTCACCAATAAATCCGTCACGACGAGATCTTCAAAACTAGCACCCATGTTGATATGTTTCGAGAAACTTTTTTTTGGGCTAAAAGTTATCAGTCCTCTCTGTTTGAATAATCAACCCATCCGTACTTAAGTGATCAACGGTAAATGTATAAAATTATCGACCTCAAAGTTAATTTTATTTTAAACGTTTTAGCGATTTTTTTAGTTTAGAAGCTATCAACCCGGTGTCCTATTATTTATCAACAGTAAATATAAATAACTACCAATCCTAAAAATCTAGCTTCATTTCGAATATTTTGACGACTCTTTTTAGTTTACAAGTTATCAACCCGGTGCTCCGTTATTTATTAATGGTAATTATAAATAACTACCAACCCTAAAAAAGTATTTCATTTAGAATATTTAAGCGAATATTTTTTTATTTTACAAGCTATCAACCTGGTGCCTCGTTATTTATCAACTGTAAATATAAAATAAATAATAACCCTAAAAAGTATTTCATTTAGAATATTTTAGTGACTCTCTTTTAGTTTACAAGCTATCAACCCGGTGGGCCGCAATTTATCAATGGTAAATATAAAATAAATATCAACCCTAAAAATTTAATTTAATTTAAAATATGTAGCGACTCTTTTTTTGTTTACAAGTTATCAACCCGGTGCCCCGTTATTTATCAACGGTAAATATAAATACCTAGCAACCCAAAAATCTAAATTTCATTTAGAATTTTTTTAGCAACTTTTGTTAGCTTACAACTTAAAATAGTACTTAATTTGAGTAGCAAGTGGTAGTTCATTTGAGTTGCAAGTGGATCTTCCCACCCGTTATTTTCCCCCTTAAATACCACTGGCCCGAAAAAGGGAATTGCAAAATGATCCCATTAAATATGAATTACCGTACGAAATAATAACATAAAGAAAATTGCAAAAAAAGAGAATTGTCAAAAGGGAATTGCAAATAAAGAGAATTGAAAGTATGCGTCGTCTTTGAAAAAAGAGCGAGATGCTCTGTGCATGAATGCATCAACTTGTGAGAGCTTGCCTCGTCTTCGAAAAGTTGGCTCATTAAATGCAAACCCATGAGATACTTTATGCATGCATGTAGTGTGAACACTCTTGGCTATATGCAACTTGCAAGTGGGAACGTGAGTTGTTAGTGTGAATACAAAGCTTCATGTGAACATAATTAAACACTACAAGACAAAAAGGGAATTGATTTCGCGCATGGCTGCCGCGCCAAGGAAAGTGATCGCTCCAACGATCGATTGCCAGCGAGGGGATTTGCTTTCTTTAACATGTCACAAAGACGGACTGGAAGTGTGTCTAGGACTCCAAATGTGTGTTTGGTTTATTAAGGACAAAGATTATTAATACCCGCAAAAAAGGACAAGATTATTTAAAAAATAATCAGATACAAAGTGTTGCAGATTTAATCTCTTTTTTTAGCTCTCTATTAGAAGAAAGAAGGAAAGTCTAAAGCCTAGCCAAAAGTCACGGAGTTGTAGGTTTAGTTTCAATGCTAGTAAGGTTTAAATCATTAATGGTGAGAGAAGTCTTTAGTACTATTAAAAGGGGATCGGTGAAGGTCATTCATTCCACTTCATGTCGTGGATATGTCGCAGCAGATGACATAGGATGGCTAAGAGAGAGGTGTGGAGCCTGATGAGCGCAGATTGCACACCGTTGGGAAATCCCAAGAGCAAGGTATGATGAGCACAGTAGCAAGTTTTTCTTAGGTAAAAAACTAAAGTTTAATCGATCAGTAGGAGAAAGGTGTGACTTCTGGAGGTGTTGCTAGCTGACTATTGGCAGGGCGCACCGCCGGCGTCAGCAACAACGTGGAACCTGCACACAACACAACCAAAATACTTTGCCCCAACTTACAGTGAGGTTGTCAATCTCATCGGTTTCGCTAAACACAAAGGATTAAACGTATCGGGTGAAAAGAGATATTTGCAGTAATTAAAGAAAACAATGCTTGCAGTAAGTAAAGAGAACTGGATTGCAGTGGATGAATCTATCAGTGTAAAGGAAAGGACCGGGGTCCACAGTTCACTAGAGGTGTCTCTCCATAAAGATAAATAACATGCTGGGTGAACAAATTACAACTGGGCAATGACAGAATACCGACCATACATGACAAGATGATTACTATGAGATTCGTTTGGGCATTACAACATAATACATAGTTTATAATCCAACTGCGTCTATGACTAATAATCCACATTCAGGTTATCGTCCGAACCCCTTCCAGTATTAAGTTGCAAGCAACAGATTATCGCATTAAGCAATGTGGGTAAAGTAAACAATAGAATTACCCTCGGATCACTAGTGGAAAAACGGGGCTTCAGTCTCGGTCCATTTGGGCCATCAGTCCCGATTTTCGAACCGGGACCAACCATGCGGGACTAAAGGGTCCACCCTTTAATCCCGGTTCAAATGTGCACCGGGACCAAAGGCCCCGCCACGTGGTGCGGCCAGGGGGCTCATGGTGGAGGACCTTTGGTCCCGGTTCGAGATACGAACCGGGATTGTAGGGACTCTACCGTGGCAGAGAAAATGATCGTTTCTCTGCCGCGGCAGAGTTTAGGGTGGAGCAGCGTTTCTCTACCGCGGCAGGGTTTCAGGATTTTATAATATTCATTCAATTCTGCAATGCATACATCATTTAAGAAACCACAAACATCGGCATGTATGTATAGACGTCATCATGAAATACGGTACAAGTAATACATGTTTACAATATATATATATATATATATATATATATATATATATATATATATATATATAAAGTCGGACCTCTTTACTATATCTATCTCATATGCCTAACGCGCGTCGTATATGAACTTCCGATAGTGTTCTCCAGTTCAGGCAATGGCCAGGGTAAGAAAGAATCCCGCGAGTTCCTCTTGAATTGCTCGTATGCGATCCTCCGTTATGAGAGTGTCCCGCAGGCGTATCATCTATATTAAAAAAAGGATATCAATATATATGATTGTAACTCAATGCAATTGATGGAAATAAAATAAGATTAATTGTGAAATATTGTTCACGTACACGAGTGGCGTGTATAACCTCCTCCGCATCCCTGTGACAGTCCATCTGACGAATGAACTCGCAGACGTAAGTTAGAAGTTATTGTCACTGTTGTTTTCTCCCTAGTAGCAACAACACATCTACAATCTTAGAAGTTATTGTCACTCTTCCAGAAAACTAGAGGCATGAACCTACTATCGAGCATAAATACTCCCTCTTGGAGTCACAAGCATCTACTTGACCAGAATATCTACTAACAACGGAGAGCATTGATGGCGTGTAAGACACACGTCCGTTGGGAACCCCAAGAGGAAGGTGTGATGCGCACAACAGCAAGTTTTCCCTCAGTAAGAAACCAAGGTTATCGAACCAGTAGGAGTCAAGGAAGCACGTGAAGGTTGTTGGTGGCGGAGTGTAGTGTGGCGCAACACCAGGGATTCCGGCGCCAACGTGGAACCTACACAACACAATCAAAGTACTTTGCCCCAACGTAACAGTGAGGTTGTCAATCTCACCGGCTTGCTGAAAACAAAGGATTAGATGTATAGTGTGGATGATGATGTTTGTTTGCGAAGAACGATGAACGAACAATTGCAGTAGATTGTATTTCGGATGTAAAGAATTGGACCGGGGTCCACAGTTCACTAGTGGTGTCTCTCCCATAAGATAAACGAGATGTTGGGTGAACAAATTACGAGTTGGGCAATTGACAAATAAAGAAGGCATAACAATGCACATACATATATCATGATGAGTACTATGAGATTTAATCGGGGCATTACGACAAATACATAGACCGCTATCCAACATGCATCTATGCCTAAAAAGTCCACCTTCGAGTTATCATCCGAACCCCTTCCAGGTATTAAGTTGCAAACAACGGACAATTGCATTAAGTATGGTGCGTAATGTAATCAACACAAATATCCTTAGACAAAGCATCGATGTTTTATCCCTAGTGGCAACATCACATCCACAACCTTAGAACTTTCTGTCCCTGTCCCAGATTCAATGGAGGCATGAACCCACTATCGAGCATAAATACTCCCTCTTGGAGTCACAAGTATCAACTTGGCCAGAGCCTCTACTAGCAACGGAGAGCATGCAAGAACATAAACAACATATATGATAGATTGATAATCAACTTGACATAGTATTCAATATTCATCGGATCCCAACAAACACAACATGTAGGATTACAAATAGATGATCTTGATCATGATAGGCAGCTCACAAGATCTAACATGATAGCACAATGAGGAGAAGACAACCATCTAGCTACTGCTATGGACCCATAGTCCAGGGGTGAACTACTCACACATCGATCCGGAGGCGATCATGGCGATGAAGAGACCTCCGGGAGATGATTCCCCTCTCCGGCGGGGTGCCGGAGGCGATCTCCTGAATCCCCCGAGATGGGATTGGCGGCGGCGGCGGCTCTGTAAGGTTCTCCGTATCGTGGCTCTCGGTACTGGGGTATTCGCGACGAAGGCTTTAAGTAGGCGGAAGGGCGGAGTCGGGGGCGTCACGGGGGGCCCACACACCAGGGCCGCGCGGCCAAGACCTGGGCCGCGCCGCCCTGCTATGTCGCCACCTCGTGGCCCCACTTCGTATCTCCTTCGGTCTTCTGGAAGCTTCGTGGAAAAATAGGACCCTGGGTGTCGAGGGTACTCCTCGCCAATGCCCTCCGATAGGGGCTTAGGGTTGACGGAATCCTGTAAGCTGACACGAGACATCGGTTCACAGACAAGCGGGGAGAACGATTTACCCAGGTTCGGGGCCCTCGATGAGGTAAAACCCTTACGTCCTGCTCGTACTGTTCTTGATTATGATGATAATGGGTTACAATGGGGTGCCGAATAGTTCGGCTGAGATCTCGTCGAGATGGCTATTGCTAAGGTGCCCTAGCTCTAAGCTTTCTCTGGCTAAGATAGCTAAGATTGATTGTGTCCCTCGGCAGGCCCTCTCCTGGCCTTTATATAGGAGGCCAGGTCTCAAGGGTCCTAACCGAGTACGACTAGGTTTACAGTAGTTTTAGATCCGATCTTTCCTTGTTCGATCGCTTCCTTGTCTTGCCCGTCAAGGAACCTTCTGGTGCGCCGTCCTGGTGGCCCATCTCGCCTTCAGGTGTCTTCATGGGCCTCCAATTAGTCAATACAGGATAGGGTAATGTGGGTTACCCGAAGGGTAGTGCCCACGTCAGTAGCCCCCGAGTGTCTAGCCGAAGATAGTTCGGGTAGAGACTAAAGCATGTCTTCTCCTGATGTTCATCTTGAATCCGCTCTGTCTCCATTTTATCGGGTGCGCGTTAGCGCTCCCGATGGGAGTAGCCCCCGAGTCTAGGTACGGATGCTCGCAGTCCGTGCGTAGACTCAAGTTGTACCACTCGAATATTCTCCTCTCGCCGATGTTTTCCACAGGTCTTCATAGGTCATCCGATATATTTTTGTTTATGCAAAGGATAATGAGTAACGTGCCCAAGCTGTTGTTTGGTTAACTGCCGATGGCAAAACAACGTTACCCTACACAGAATCAAGTCCCCGGGCATGATCCTGGAGTGCAAAAAATTTCTATCGGGTGCACGCCGCACTCCCGATGGGAGTAGCCCCCGAGTCTGGATGCAAGTGCTTGTAACTGAATGCAGACTCAAACCTTCTTCCTTCGACTGTTCATTCTGTTGAGTCTTCATTTTATCGGGTGCGCGTCAGCGCTCCCGATGGGAGTAGCCCCCGAGTCTAGGTGCGGATGTCTGCAGCCGGGCGTAGACTCAAGTCCTTCATCCGACAACTTTTCATTTTTCCTTCGAATGCTTCCAAATTATGACGTCATAGTTGTGGGCCAATTGACGGGATTTGACTTGACGTGTAACTGCTGTGGGCCAATTGATGGGACTTGGCCTGACGGGCCCACCCTAGTTCCGCGCGGGCGGTTTTAGGTCTTAACTAGTGCACGCGCGGCGATCGAGGCGTCTCCTCATTTTTCGCGCGTCGTGGGAATAATGGGCCGCCGGTTCCACTCTTGCCACGTGTACGGTCGGATCTGCTCCTCTCCCCACGATGCTTTGTGGAGTTATGGCCACGTCCGTGCTCAAATTCTTTTGAGATAAATAGGGAGCCTCCTTTCTTTTACCTTTTACCCCGTTCACTTGCTCATCTTCTCCTTCAAGCCTCCTGCTCTTCCGCCTTCTCGTCAAAAGCTTCGTTCACCATGGGCAAAAAGAAGAGTGGCGGCACATCGGAGGCGGCCAAAGTTAGCCGCAACTGGAGCGCTTCTGCCATTACCAACCGTGACATCAGCAAACTCCGCGCCCTCGGCTTCATCTCCGCATCTGAGGATGACGTTCGTCTCCCAGGTCAGGTTTCTCGCCCGAGTCCCCCAAAGGGTTTCACCGTCATGTTCGTCGCTTTTCTGTTCCGTGGCCTCACTCTTCCAGCGCACGAGTTCCTTCGCTCCCTTCTTTTCTTCTATGGGATTCAGCTCGGCGGTGACCCCAAATTCCATCCTCCACCTTTCCATTTTTGTCACTTGTTTGTGAAGCTTTCCTCGGCATTGAGCCTCACCGGGGCCTTTGGAGGAAGATTTTCTATGTGAAGCGTTACAATGATAGCAATGGCCCCCCGTTGTTGGTGGCGTCGGCTTTGTTGTCGGGGAAGGAGGTCGATTACTTCGACTATCCGATGAAGGAATCCGTCCGGGGCTGGCGCAACAAATGGTTCTACCTTCGGGACCTCGTTGTTTACGGGCGGCGTGCAAATCTCCCTCCTTTTGACGATGTCTTGGTGGCTCACAAGAAGAAGTCTTGGAACAACGCCCTTTCTCCCGAAGAAAAGGCGATAGCCGACGAACTTTTCAAGCAAATTGTCACTTTGAAGAATTCAGGAGGCATGACGATGTGTGGTACTGAAGTAGTTTCGGTTTTCCTACAACGTCGAGTGCGGCCGCCGATGTCTCGCCCTCACCGAGTCGTGGCTTTTCACCGGCAAAAACGACAAGTCAAGGGTCAGCTCTGCCGAGCACGTCGGCAAGTGAACTCCGAACGAAGTTCGTCGCCGACATGCCTCGGCACCAAGGACACCATTGTCCTGACATCGGCGCGCCCTCCTTATGATTTCAAGCATCTTCCGTCCGAGGTAACCTTATCGTTCTTCATTTACTGTCATTACCTCCCCCTTTTTTTATGCCTTTCATGTTTTCTATCCTTCCGCGGGTCCCCGTCGTCGCCGAATGTTATCCTCCCTCACCCGAGAGTGGAGTGGTATTAGAAGACGATGATGACGATTACGAGGGAACCGAGGATGCTCAGCATGCCCCTGAGGACAGCGATGTCCAAGAGGAGGAAACTGCTGAAGATGACGCCTTCTTCAGGAGCAAACGTCGCAAGCAGGTGCATGATGATCTTATTGCTTCGGCTGAATCAAGTTCTTCGGAAGGAGATGATGATGCCGACGAAGCTGCTTCGCCTCCTCCTGCTAAGAAGGGTTCAACAAGTTTCTTCGTGGACGAAGATGATGCGGACCTGTGAGCATTTATACTCTTTGTTACTTTTATTTCTTGCCACCTTGTATACTAACTGCTCGCCATACTTGAACAGCTCTGCCGATGACGATGACGATGTTCCTCTTGCAAAGAGGGCTAAACTAGTCTCTGAAAGAGTAGCATCGGCTAAGGAATCGAACCCTTCTCCTGCCAAGTCGACACCTCCATCCCGAACGGGTGTAGAGAAGGTCCCAGTGTCGAGAGTTATTCCTTCCGATGATGTTACCACCCCGCCGGCTGGCCGTGATCACGTAAGTATCTTAATCTGTCAAGCTTTGCTGAATTTCCATCACCTGACTCTTCTTGACTTTTTCCTGGCTGCGGCCAATTTATGCTACGATCGATCGCTGTAGCGGACTTTGCGGAACAATTTACTCGCCTTGAAGCTGAAAACTCCCAACTTCGGAAGGCTGTCAAATCTTCGGCTGATCAGGTGGTCGAAGCCAACCGGCTTGCTGCCGATGCCAAAAGTGAGAATGCCTTGCTGAAGGAAGAAGTGAATCGGTTGAAGCGTCAAATGAAGGATGACCAAGATGTCAGGCGTGCAGCGGCGGCTGCGATTGATGAGAAGGAGGGTGTGCTCCGTGAATCCATCAAGGATTTATTGGGTAGAAATCCTTGCGGTGCTCCGTCCCTTTCTTGATGCTTTCTCCATTGATTACTAATACTCTCTTTTCGAGAGGCCGCCAACTTAAGCGTCGGCCGACGCCACCGGCTTCGGGAAGATTCTACGGGCGACGCCTTGTCACTTGCTGCTGAGTCGAATGTCCGGATCCTCGGATTATTGCGGAAGTCCAAGGGAGCGGCTGTCGAAGTTATATTCGATGATCTTCCCTAAGGCGAAGTTGGACAAGAATCTTGATGAGATGGCTGAAGCCTTCCTTGTTGACCCCTCTGAACCTATAGAGGTACTGAAACGTCGCAGCCGCTCAATTGGCGTAGTTCTTACTTTCCAGTTGCTTATGGGCCACGGGATGGGGTCAGAATTGGAAGAGTTCTCTAAAGCGCTGCCTGTTGATGATGAAAATCATCTAGTCGACCTTGAGCCTTTCAAGAGATCGGCAATAACTTGCGCTAACCGGCTTCTGAAGTTGGTGGCTGAAGCACAAGCCGAGCCTGCTCCTGAGTCAGCCCCTGGTTCAACGTCGGCTAATCCTTGAACTGTTGTTGTACATGATACTTTCGTAATTCTTCCTTTTTAAAAAAAAATTCGGCTTTGTTGCCAAACATCCTTTTGCCTGTATGATGCGCACTCAATGCTCCCGATGGGAGTTTCTTTTTTTTTTATTAATGCTTGGTCTGAAGTGAGGACGTGTTGCAGATTCCCTCATCTTCCTCCCGTGCCGAGCTCTCTCCGAATCCTTCGGGTAATGATGAATCAGGCCTTGTTCGTCAATTACGTGACCAGGTGTCTAGTTTAAATAAAGATATCACTTCCCTTCGTGCGATGGCTGCCTTGGTGAAGAAGAAGGGAGAAATAGCGACTGCCATTGAACAATACGCTCTTGATGGTCTTCATGTTGCTACCGAAAGTTTGAACTGTGAGTGTTAGCCTGCCTTTTGATTCTAGGTATAGCTTGAATGCATTCGTTCCTTTTTCAGTCGTGGCTTCGGATGCAGCTGAAGAGGACAGAAAAATTCATGACGAGGTTGAGGCGATGACCGACGTTGCACACCCAACACATGGTCTATGGCTGCATCGTCCGAAGGCCGTCATCATGGCGAAGTTCAAGTACCGGGTGATGAAGGCACACTATTACTTTGACAAATACTATGCCCTTCTTACGATGGTTTGGCACACCTTGTTTCCTCTGGATCAGGCACCCGATACTTTGTCTGGCTTGTTCACCCGATTCAAATCTCCAGAAAGGATTCGGCTGCTGGTGCGGAAAGAGCTTCTAGCTGGTGCTGAGTGGTGTGGAGAACGGGTGCGTCCTCTGATTGATGACATGTCATAGCATCGAGGGTGGGTTGCTGTTTGGCCTTCCTCTTCACGGTGCGAACTCCTTCGTCTCTTCCTTTGTCCAGCCGCGGCCTCGAGATTTTCCCGATTGCTCTCTCGTATGCTCCTGGGCGAAGCTTTTAGGGTTGCTGCCGAAGGGACACCTTCTTGAGGCTCAGCCTTTGAGTGGGACGCGCCGGCCCCGGGGAGGCGGAGAAAACCTCCAGAGTCGACGACGAAGTGGACGCCACCGAAACTGCTTCCGTGTTGCGAGACGTTGCCATAAAGTTCGGGTGAAGCTCTTCGCGGTGTGGCACAAATTCGAAGGATCCGCAGCGGATCGGGTCTCTTGACTTTTCTGGTGTCGGTGACTCGAGTAAGAACGCTGCGGACGTAACTGGTGCTGCCGATGACCTGCCTTGTGCCGACAGGTTTCCCACAGACGACGCCAATTGTCGAGGGTACTCCTCGCCAATGCCCTCCGATAGGGGCTTAGGGTTGACGGAATCCTGTAAGCTGACACGAGACATCGGTTCACAGACAAGCGGGGAGAACGATTTACCCAGGTTCGGGGCCCTCGATGAGGTAAAACCCTTACGTCCTGCCTGTCTGTTCTTGATTATGATGATAATGGGTTACAATGGGGTGCCGAATAGTTCGGCTGAGATCTCGTCGAGATGGCTATTGCTAAGGTGCCCTAGCTCTAAGCTTTCTCTGGCTAAGATAGCTAAGATTGATTGTGTCCCTCGGCGAGGCCCTCTCCTGGCCTTTATATAGGAGGCCGGGTCTCAAGGGTCCCTAACCGAGTACGACTAGGTTCACGATAGTTTTAGATCCGATCTTTCCTTGTTCGATCGCTTCCTTGTCTTGCCCGTCAAGGAACCTTCTGGTGCGCCGTCCTGGTGGCCCATCTCGCCTTCAGGTGTCTTCATGGGCCTCCAATTAGTCAATACAGGATAGGGTAATGTGGGTTACCCGAAGGGTAGTGCCCACGTCAGTAGCCCTTGATTTCGTCCAATTCCGAGAATATTTCCTTTGTAGGATTTCTGAAACCAAAAAACAGCAGAAAACAACAACTGGCTCTTCGGCATCTCGTCAATAGGTTAGTGCCGGAAAATGCATAATAATGACATATAATGTGTATAAAACATGTGAGTATCATCATAAAAGTAGCATGAAACATAAGAAATTATAGATACGTTTGAGACGTATCAAGCATCCCCAAGCTTAGTTCCTACTCGCCCTCGAGTAGGTAAACGATAACAAAGATAATTTTTGAAGTGACATGCTATCATAATCTTGATCATGCTGTTGTAAAGCATATGAGATGAATGCAGCGATTCGAAGCAATGGCAAAGATAATGAGTAAACAAATGAATCATATAGCAAAGACTTTTCATGAATAATACTTTCAAGACAAGCATCAATAAGACTTGCATAAGAGTTACTCATAAAGCAATATATTCAAAGTAAAGGCATTGAAGCAACACAAAGGAAGATATAAGTTTCAGCGGTTGCTTTCAACTTCAACATATATATCTCATGGATAATTGTCAACACAAAGTAATATAACAAGTGCAATAGGTAAACATGTACGAATCAATGCACACAGGTTGATACAAGTGTTTGCTTCTAAGATAGAAGGAATAGGTAAAGCTGACTCAACAATAAAGTAGAAGAATGGCCCTTCGCGAGAGGAAGCATGGATTACTATATTTGTGCTAGAGCTTTTCATTTTGAAAACAAGAAACAATTTTGTCAACGGTAGTAATAAATCATATGTGTTATGTATAAGACATCCTATAAGTTGCAAGCCTCATGCATAGTATACCAATAGTGCTCGCAGCTTGTCCTAATTAGCTTGGATTAACATGGATTATCATAGCATAGCATATGTTTCAACCAAGTGTCACAAAGGGGTACCTCTATGCCGCTTTGTACAAAGGTCTAAGGAGAAAGTTCGCATTGGATTTCTCGCTTTTGATTATTCTCAACTTAGACATCCATACAGGGACAACATAGACAACGGATAATGGACTCCTCTTTAATGCATAAGCATTCAACAACAGATTAAAATTCTCATAAGAGATTGAGGATTGATTGTCCAAAGCTGAAACTTCCACCATGAATCATGGCTTTAGTTAGCGGCCCAATGTTCTTCTCTAACAATATGCATACTCAAACCATTTGATCATGAAAATCGCTCTTACTTCAGACAAGACGAACATGCATAGCAACTCACATGATATTCAACAAAGGAAAAAACTTGATGGCGTCCCCAGAAACATGGTTATCGCTCAACAAGCAACTTATTAAGAAATAAGACACATAAGTACATATTCTTCACCACAATAGTTTTTAAGGCTATTTTCCCATGAGCTATATATTGCAAAGACAAAGGATGGAAATTTTAAAGGTAGCTGATGGCGTGTATTTCACACGTTCGTTGGGCAACCCCAAGAGGAAGGTATGATGCGCACAGCAGCAAGTTTTCCCTCAGAAAGAAACCAAGGTTTATCGAACCAGGAGGAGCCAAGAAGCACGTTGAAGGTTGATGGCGGCGGGATGTAGTGCGGCGCAACACCGGAGATTCCGGCGCCAACGTGGAACTGCACAACACAACCAAGCTACTTTGCCCCAACGAAACGGTGAGGTTGTCAATCTCACCGAGCTTCTTCGTAACAAAGGATTAACCGTATTGTGTGGAAGATGATTGTTTGCGAGAGAAAACGGTAGAAACAAGTATTGCGGTAGATTGTATTTCGGTAAAGAGAATTGGACCGGGGTCCACGAGTTCACTAGAGGTGTCTCTCCCATAAGACGAACGGCATGTTGGGTGAACAAATTACGGTTGGGCAATTGACAAATAAAGAGAGCATGACAATGCACATACATATCATGATGAGTATAGTGAGATTTAATTGGGCATTACGACAAAGTACATAGACCGCCATCCAACTTGCATCTATGCCTAAAAAGTCCACCTTCGGGTTATCATCCGAACCCCCTCCGGTATTAAGTTGCAAACAACGAGACAATTGCATTAAGTATGGTGCGTAATGTAATCAACAACTACATCCTTAGACATAGCATCAATGTTTTATCCCTAGTGGCAACGAGCACAACACAACCTTAGAACTTTACGTCCTCTGTCCCAGGTGTCAATGCGAGGCATGAACCCACTATCGAGCATAAGTACTCCCTCTTGGAGTTAAAAGCATCTACTTGGCCGAGCATCTACTAATAACGGAGAGCATGCAAGATCATAAACAACACATAAGCATAACTTTGATAATCAACATAACAAGTATTCTCTATTCATCGGATCCCAACAAACGCAACATATAGAATTACATATAGATGATCTTGATCATGATAGGCAGCTCACAAGATCCGACAATGATAGCACAATGGGGAGAAGACAACCATCTAGCTACTGCTATGGACCCATAGTCCGGGGGTAGACTACTCACTCATCACTCCGGAGGCGACCATGGCGGTGTAGAGTCCTCCGGGAGATGAATCCCCTCTCCGGCGAGGGTGCGGAGGCGATCTCCGAGGATCCCCGAGATGGGATCGGCGGCGACGGCGTCTCGGTAATGTTTTCCGTATCGTGGCTCTCGGTGCGGGGGTTTCGTCACGGAGGCTATTTGTAGGCGGAAGGGCAAGTCAAGAGGCGGCACGGGGGCCCAAACCACAGGTCGGCGCGGCCAGGGGTGGGGCCGCGCCGCCCTAGGGTTTGGCGCCCCTGTGGCCCCTCTTCGTCTCTCCTTCGGACTTCTGGAAGCTTCGTGAGAAAATAGGCCTCTGGGCTTTTATTTCGTCCAATTCCGAGAATATTTCTTTACTAGGATTTCTGAAACCAAAAACAGCGAGAAAACGACAAGCGGCACTTCGGCATCTTGTTAATAGGTTAGTTCCGAGAAAATGCACGAATATGACATAAAGTGTGCATAAAACATGTAGATAACATCAATAATGTGGCATGGAACACAAGAAATTATCGATACGTTGGAGACGTATCGGCATCCCCAAGCTTAGTTACTGCTCGTCCCGAGCGAGGTAAAACGATAACAAAGATAATTTACGGAGTGACATGCCATCATAAACTTGATCATACTATTTGTAAAGCATATGTAGAGAATGCAGCGATCAAAACAATGTGTATGACATGAGTAAACAAGTGAATCATAAAGCAAAGACTTTTCATGAATAGCATTTCAAGACAAGCATCAATAAGTCTTGCATAAGAGTTAACTCATAAAGCAATAATTCAAAGTAAAGGTATTGAAGCAACACAAAAGAAGATTAAGTTTCAGCGGTTGCTTTCAACTTGTAACATGTATATCTCATGGATATTGTCAACATAGAGTAATATAATAAGTGCAATAAGCAAGTATGTAAGAATCAATGCACAGTTCACACAAGTGTTTGCTTCTTGAGGTGGAGAGAAATAGGTGAGCTGACTCAACATTGAAAGTAAAGAGAATGGTCCTCATAGAGGAAAAGCATCGATTGCTATATTTGTGCTAGAGCTTTGATTTTGAAAACATGAAACAATTTTGTCAACGGTAGTAATAAAGCATATGCATCATGTAAATTATATCTTATAAGTTGCAAGCCTCATGCATAGTGTACTAATAGTGCTCGCACCTTGTCCTAATTAGCTTGGACTACCTGGATTATCACCGCAATACATATGCTTTAACCAAGTATCACAAAGGGGTACCTCTATGCCGCTTTGTACAAAGGTCTAAGGAGAAAGCTCGCATTTGGATTTCTCGCTTTTGATTATTCTCAACTTAGACATCCATACCGGGACAACATAGACAACGAGATAATGGACTCCTCTTTTAATGCTTTAAGCATTCAACAACAATTAATTCTTTTCTCATTAGAGATTTGAGGATGTTTGTCCAAAGCTGAAACTTCCACCATGGAACATGGCTTTAGTTAGCGGCCCAATGTTCTTCTCTCACAATATGCATGCTCAAACCATTCAACTCGGTGTAGATCGCCCTTACTTCGGACAAGACGAACATGCATAGCAACTCACATGAAATTCAACAATGAGTTGATGGCGTTCCCCGAGTAAACATGGTTATCGCACAACAAGCAACTTAATAAGAGATAAAGTGCATAATTACATATTCAATACCACAATAGTTTTTAAGCTATTTGTCCCATGAGCTATATATTGCAAAGGTGAATGATGGAATTTTAAAGGTAGCACTCAAGCAATTTACTTTGGAATGGCGGGAAAATACCATGTAGTATAGGTAGGTATGGTGGACACAAATGGCATAGTGGTTGGCTCAAGTATTTTGGATGCATGAGAAGTATTCCCTCTCGATACAAGGTTTAGGCTAGCAAGGTTGTTTGAGGCAAACACAAGGATGAACTAGTACAGCAAAACTCACATAAAAGACATATTGAAAGCATTATAATACTCTATACCGTCTTCCTTGTTGTTCAAACTCAAAACTAGAAATTATCTAGACCTTAGAGAAACCAAATATGCAAACCAAATTTTAGCATGCTCTATGTATTTCTTCATTAATGGGTGCAAAGCATATGATGCAAGAGCTTAAACATGAGCACAACAATTGCCAAGTATCACATTACCCAAAACATTTATAGCAATTACTACATGTATCATTTTCCAATTCCAACCATATAACAATTTAACGAAGGAGAAACTTCGCCATGAATACTATGAGTAGAAACCAAGGACATATTTGTCCATAAGCTACAGCGGAGTGTGTATCTCTCCCATAAAGTGAATGCTAGGATCCATTTTATTCAAACAAAACAAAAACAAAAACAAAACGACGCTCCAAGAAAAAGCACATAAGATGTGGCCGAATAAAAATGTAGTTTCGGGGGAGGAACTCTGATAATTTGTTGATGAAGAAGGGGATGCCTTGGGCATCCCCAAGCTTAGACAGCTTGAGTCTTCTTGATATATGCAGGGGTGAACCGCCGGGTGCATCCCCAAGCTTAGAGCTTTCACTCTCCTTGATCATGTTGCATCATACTCCTCTCTTGATCCTTGAAAACTTCCTCCACACCAAACTCGAAACAACTCATTAGAGGGTTAGTGCACAATATAAATTGACATATTCAGAGGTGACACACTCATTCTTAACACTTCTGGACATTGCATAATGCTACTGGACATTAGTGGATCAAAGAAATTCATCCAACATAGCGAAAGAGGCAATGCGAAATAAAAGGCAGAATCTGTCAAAACAGAACAGTTCGTATTGACGAATTTTAAAATGGCACCAGACTTGCTCAAATGAAAATGCTCAAATTGAATGAAAGTTGCGTACATATCTGAGGATCATGCACGTAAATTGGCATAATTTTCTGAGCTTCCTGCAGGGCAGTGGGCTCAGATTCGTGACAGCAAAGAAATCTGGAACTGCGCAGTAATCCAAATCTAGTACTTACTTTTCTATCAACGGCTTAACTTGGCACAACAAAACTCAAAACTAAGATAAGGAGAGGTTGCTACAGTAGTAAACAACTTCCAAGACACAAAATAAAAACAAAGTACTGTAGGTAAAAACATGGGTTGTCTCCCATAAGCGCTTTTCTTTAACGCCTTTCAGCTAGGCGCAGAAAGTGTGTATCAAGTAACATCGAGAGATGAAGCATCAACATCATAATTTGTTCTAATGATAGAATCATAAGGTACCTTCATTCTCTTTCTAGGGAAGTGTTCCATACCTTTCTTGAGAGGAAATTGATATTTTATATTTCCTTCCCTCATATCAATAATAGCACCAACGAGTTCGAAGAAAAGGTCTTCCCAATATAATTGGACAAGATGCATTGCATTCAATATCCAAGACAACAAAATCAACGGGAACAAGATTATTGTTAACGGTAATGCGAACATTATCAACTTTACCCAAAGGTTTCTTTGTAGAATGATCAGCAAGATTAACATCCAAATAACAATTTTTCGGCGGTGGCAAGTCAAGCATATTATAAATTTTCTTCGGCATAACGAAATACTTGCACCAAGATCACATAAAGCATTACAATCAAAATCTTTAACCTTCATCTTAATGATGGGCTCCCAACCATCTTCTAGCTTTTTAGGAATAGAGGCTTCGCGCTCTAGTTTCTCTTCTCTAGCTTTTATGAGAGCATTTGTAATATGATGCGTGAAAGCCAAATTTATAGCACTAGCATTAGGACTTTTAGCAAGTTTTTGCAAGAACTTTATAACTTCAGAGATGTGGCAATCATCAAAATTCAAACCATTATAATCTAAAGCAATGGGATCATCATCCCCAATGTTGGAAAAAATTTCAGCGGCTTTATCGCAAGCGGTTTCGAGCGGTTTTAGCGGTTTCGGGCGGTTTTTCGCGCTTTGCATTAGAAGTGGAAACATTGCTAACACCAATTCTTTTATTAGTATGAGTAGGAGGTGCAGCAACATGTGTAGCATTATCATTACTAATGGTGGTAATAGTCCAAACTTTAGCTATATTTTTCTCTTTAGCTAGTTTTTCATTTTCTTCTCTATCCCACCTAGCACGCAGTTCAGCCATTAATCTTATATTCTCATTAATTCTAACTTGGATGGCATTTGCTGTAGTAGTAATTTTATTATGATAATTCTCATTAGGCATAACTTTCGATTTCAAAAGATCAACATCAGCAGCAAGACTATCGACTTTAGAAGCAAGTATATCAATTTTACCAAGCTTTTCTTCAACAGATTTGTTAAAAGTAGTTTGTGTACTAATAAATTCTTTAAACATGGCTTCAAGTCCAGGGGGTGAATTCCTATTATTGTTGTAAGAATTCCCATAAGAATTAGCATAACCGTTACCATTATTATAAGGATATGGCCTATAGTTATTACTAGAATTGTTCCGATAAGCATTGTTGTTGAAATTATTATTTTTAATGAAGTTTACATCAACATGTTCTTCTTGTGCAACCAATGAAGCTAACGGAACATTATTAGGATCAACATTAGTCCTATCATTCGCAAGCATAGACATAATAGCATCAATTTTATCACTCAAGGAGGAGGATTCTTCGACGAATTTACCTTCTTACCTTGTGGGGCTCTTTCAGTGTGCCATTCGGAGTAATTTATCATCATATCATCAAGAAGTTTTGTAGCCGCCCCCAATGTGATGGACATAAAGGTACCTCCAGCAGCTGAATCCAATAAATTCCGCGAAGAAAAATTTAGTCTTGCATAGAAGGTTTGGATGATCATCCAAGTAGTCGAGTCCATGGGTTGGGCAATTTTTAACCAGAGATTTCATTCTTTCCCAAGCTTGAGCAACATGTTCAGTATCTAATTGTTTAAAATTCATTATGCTACTCCTCAAAGATATAATTTTAGCAGGGGGATAATATCTACCAATAAAAGCATCCTTGCATTTAGTCCATGAATCAATACTATTCTTAGGCGGAGATAGCAACCAATCTTTAGCTCTTCCTCTTAATGAGAAAGGGAACAATTTTAGTTTAATAA
>NC_061513.1:140746781-140784276 GCF_022539505.1 Lolium rigidum | reverse complement strand
GGGGTGGGGCCGCGCCGCCCTAGGGTTTGGCGCCCCGTGGCCCCTCTTCGTCTCTCCTTCGGACTTCCCGAAGCTTCGTGAGAAAATAGGCCTCCGGGGCTTTTATTTCGTCCAATTCCGAGAATATTTCTTTACTAGGATTTCTGAAACCAAAAACAGCAGAATAACAGAATCGGCACTTCGGCATCTTGTTAATAGGTTAGTTCCAGAAAATGCACGAATATGACATAAAGTGTGCATAAAACATGTAGATAACATCAATAATGTGGCATGGAACACAAGAAATTATCGATACGTTGGAGACGTATCAGTAGCACTCAGGTAATTTACTTTGGAATGGTGGAGAAATACCATGTAGTAGGTAGGTATGGTGGACACAAATGGCATAGTGTTTGGCTCAAGGATTTGGATGCACGAGAAGAATTCCTCTCAATACAAGGCTAGGCTAGCAAGGTTGTTTGAAGCAAACTCAAGTATAAAAAGGTGCAAAGCAAGACTCACATATGAACATATTGTAAGCATTATAAGACTTTACATCGTCTCCTTGTTGTTCAAACACCTTAACCAGAAAATATCTAGACTCTAGAGACCAATCATGCAAACCAAATTTTAACAAGCTCTATGTAGTTCTTCATTAATAGGTGCAAAGTACATGATGCAAGAGATTAAACATGATCTATATGAGCACAACAATTGCCAAGTATCAAATTATTCAAGACATTATACCAATTACCACATGCAGCATTTTATGTTTCCAACCATATAACAATGAATGAAGTAGTTCAACTTTCGCAATGAACATTAAGGATAAAGCTAAGAACGTATGTGTTCATACGAAACAGCGGAGCGTGTCTCTCTCACAAACAAAAAATGCTAGGATCCGAATTTATTCAAACAAAACAAAAACAAAAACAAACAGACGCTCCAAGTAAAGCACATAAGATGTGACGGAATAAAAATATAGTTTCACTAGAGGTGACCTGATAAGTTGTCGATGAAGAAGGGATGCCTTGGGCATCCCCAAGCTTAGATACTTGAGTCTTCTTAAAATATGCAGGGATGAACCACGGGGCATCCCCAAGCTTAGACTTTTCACTCTTCTTGATCATATTGTATCATCCTCCTCTCTTGACCCTTGAAAACTTCCTCCACACCAAACTCGAAACAAACTCATTACGAGGTTAGTGCATAATTGAAAATTCATATATTCGAGAGGTGACATAATCATTCTTAACACTTCGGACATTGCACAAAGCTACTGAAAGTTAATGGAACAAAGAAATCCATCAAACATAGCAAAACAGGCAATGCGAAATAAAAGGCAGAATTTGTCAAAACAGAACAATCCGTAAAAACGAATTTTTTAGAGGCACCAGACTTGCTCAGATGAAAATTCCCAAATTGAATGAAAGTTGCGTACATATCTGAGGATCACGCACGTAAATTGGCAGATTTTTCTAAATTTTCTACAGCAGGGGCGGCTCAATTTCGTGACAGTAAGAAATCTGTTCTGCGCGATAATCCAAATCTAGTATTGACTTTACTATCAAAGACTTTACTTGGCACAAAAATGCAATAAAATAAAGATAAGGAGAGGTTGCTACAGTAGTAACAACTTCCAAGACTCAAATATAAAATAAAAGTGCAGAAGTAAAATAATGGGTTGTCTCCCATAAGCGCTTTTCTTTAACGCCTTTCAGCTAGGCGCAGAAAGTGTGAATCAAGTATTATCAAGAGATGAAGCATTAACATCAATAGGTATCTTAGATGCTCCCCCATCCATAGTGGTGCTAAGGTCTTTGTCAATTTTAGGCCTATAATAGTTTTTTGGCTTAGAACACTTTAGAGGCATACATGAACTTTTGCTCCTTTCCCACATAGGCTTTCTCCTTAAACTTAAGAGAAGAAAAAGTTGAACCCAAGGTTCCCATAGCTTCTTCAAGTTCACTAATCCTATGGGTTCGATTATCATGAGTAGCACAAGTTTCTAAAACAACAATTCTCTCATTAATTCCACCTAGAGATTTATCAAGTTTATCAGTGTTATTAAGTAATATTCCCAATTTAGTCTCAACACTTGGAAGATTTTTCTCTATGACCTCCAACTTTTTCATGACATCCTCAAGAGAGATTTCAATTTAGCTTCATTAACAGGTGGTATTCCAACTAGACTCTCAATGATGCAACTAGCTTCTAAAGCAGGAGTGCCTAGGAAATTACCTCCCGCAAGAGTATCAAGAACATACCTATTCCAACTAGAGATACCAACATAAAAGTTCCTAAGTAGTATAATAGTGGAGTGTTTCTTAATGCACCTATGATGAGCATCACTAATTCTATACCAAGCATCTTTAAAACTTTCTCCCCCTTGTTGCTTAAATGAACGAACTTCAACTTCTGGATTACTCATTTTTAGTAGTAGTAAATAAAGCAAACTAAATAAAGTAAATGCAAGTAACTAATTTTTGTGTGTTTTCAATATGGAGAACAAGACAGTAAATAAAGTAAAACTAGCAACTAATTTTTTTGTGTTTTTGATATAGAGAGCAAACAAAGAAGTAAATAAAGTAAAACAAAGCAAGACAAAAACAAAGTAAAGAGATTGGATGTGGGAGACTCCCCTTGCAGCGTGTCTTGATCTCCCCGGCAATGGTGCCAAAAAATATGCTTGATGGCGTGTAAGACACACGTCCGTTGGGAACCCCAAGAGGAAGGTGTGATGCGCACAGCAGCAAGTTTTCCCTCAGTAAGAAACCAAGGTTATCGAACCAGTAGGAGTCAAGGAAGCACGTGAAGGTTGTTGGTGGCGGAGTGTAGTGCGGCGCAACACCGGGGATTCCGGCGCCAACGTGGAACCTGCACAACACAATCAAAGTACTTTGCCCCAACGTAACAGTGAGGTTGCCAATCTCACCGGCTTGCTGAAAACAAAGGATTAGATGTATAGTGTGGATGATGATATTTCTTTGCGAAGAACAGTAACGAACAATTGCAGTAGATTGTATTTCAGATGTAAAGAATTGGACCGGGGTCCACAGTTCACTAGTGGTGTCTCTCCCATAAGATAAACATATGTTGGGTGAACAAATTACAGTTAGGCAACCGACAAATAAAGAAGGCATAACAATGCACATACATATATCATGATGAGTACTATGAGATTTAATCGAGGCATTACGACAAAGTACATAGACCGCTATCCGAGCATGCATCTATGCCTAAAAAGTCCACCTTCAGGTTATCATCCGAACCCCTTCCAGTATTAAGTTACAAACAACAGACAATTGCATTAAGTATGGTGTGTAATGTAATCAACACAAATATCCTTAGACAAAGCATTGATGTTTTATCCCTAGTGGCAACAGCACATCCACAACCTTAGAACTTTTCGTCACTATCCCGCATTCAATGGAGGCATGAACCCACTATCGAGCATAAATACTCCCTCTTGGAGTCACAAGTATCAACTTGGCCAGAGCCTCTACTAGCAACGGAGAGCATGCAAGAACATAAACAACATATATGATAGATTGATAATCAACTTGACATAGTATTCAATATTCATCGGATCCCAACAAACACAACATGTAGGATTACAAATAGATGATCTTGATCATGATAGGCAGCTCACAAGATCTAACATGATAGCACAATGAGGAGAAGACAACCATCTAGCTACTGCTATGGACCCATAGTCCAGGGGTGAACTACTCACACATCGATCCGGAGGCGATCATGGCGATGAAGAGACCTCCGGGAGATGATTCCCCTCCCAGCAGGGTGCCGGAGGCGATCTCCTGAATCCCCCGAGATGGGATTGGCGGCGGCGGCGTCTCCGTAAGGTTTTCCGTATCGTGCCTCTCGGTACGGGGTATTCGCGACGAAGGCTTTAAGTAGGCGGAAGGGCGGAGTCGGGGCGTCACGGGGGCCCACACACCGGGGCCGCGCGGCCAAGACCCGGGTCGCGCCGCCCGCTCGTGTCACCACCTCGTGGCCCCACTTCGTATCTCCTTCGGTCTTCTGGAAGCTTCGTGGAAAAATAGGACCCTGGGCGTTGATTTCGTCCAATTCCGAGAATATTTCCTTTGTAGGATTTCTGAAACCAAAAACAGCAGAAAACAGCCAATCGGCTCTTCGGCATCTCGTCAATAGGTTAGTGCCGGAAAATGCATAATAATGACATATAATGTGTATAAAACATGTGAGTATCATCATAAAAGTAGCATGGAACATAAGAAACTATAGATACGTTTGAGACGTATCAAGCATGCAAGATCACAAATAGCATATGACAAGAATATATAATCGATCTCAACGTAGTATTCAATATTCATCGGATCCCAGCAAACACAACATGTAGTATTACATAAGGATGATCTTGATCATGTAGGGCAGCTCACAAGATCTAAATATGAGGCACAAATTGGAGAAGACAACCATCTAGCTACTATTATGGATCCATAGTCAAATGATGAACTACTCACGCATCACTTCGGAGGTGGGTATGGAGATGTAGATGCCTCCGGTGATGATTTCCCACTCCGGCAGGGTGCCGGGAAGAGCTTCAGAACCCCCCCCGAGCTAGGGTCTGCAATGGCGACCGCGGCGGAACTTTTCATGGATGGTGGCTCAGGTGTTCGGGGTTTTCATGAGATCGTGAATAAATAGGCGGAAGGGCGACGTCAAAGGAGGCCAGGCGGCCCACACCACCCCTAGGCGCGGGCCTAGGCCAGGCCGCGCCTAGGGTTGGTCTGACCGCCATGTTGCCTTTCTTCGACTCTCCTTCGGACTTCGTCTTCGTTACGGTAAAATATTGACTTCGGCTTTTGTTTCGTCTAATTCCGAGAATATTTCCTGTACAACTTTTTTGAAAGACAAAACAGCTGAAAACAGGGAACTAGCACTGTGGCATCTTGTTAATAGGTTAGTGCCGAAAAATGTATAAAATTGCAACGAAGTGTGAGTAAAACATATATGAATTGGTGTAAAACAAGCATTGAGCATGAAAAATTATAGATACATTTGCGACGTATCAGCATCCCCCAGCTTAACTCATGCTCGTCCTCGAGTAGGTAAGTGGTAATAAAATAATTTTTGAGGTGACATGAAGCCAACACAATCTTGATCAAGTTATTGTAAAACATTGTAAGCTGTGGTCAAAGTACTCTAAACATAGTCATGATAGATATAATTCTAACAATAGAACTTAACAACTATGTTATAACATGAAGAGTAACTCAAACAAAGGATCGTGAATGATAGTGCATTGAAAGCAACTGTTTATTTATGAGCATAGAGAAAACATAGCAAAGTGGTACTCAGCATGTCCTTTATGAAGTAGCAAAACATAAATGCTAGGACACCTTTAAAGTTCAAAGGGTGACTAGATACAAGTAATTTAAGAACAAGAAATAGTCATAATCATGAATTAATTAATAATAATTTTGGGACTACGCACATTGCACTAAGACTGACAACTATGCTCTCTTAATTGGTGCATAAAGAAGAAGCTGAAAACTCCACATAAAAGTAAAAGAAAAACTCTTTACAGAGGAAGCAAGATTAACAAGTTTTATAAACCTTCCAAAAAGTATAGTACTCATTAGTTTTGAGCTCTCATTACCCCTATCATAAGCATCTTGAATGGTTAAAGTTAATGTAATGGCAAATATGATCTATATGCTTGACAAATCACAAGTTGAAAATCTCATGTCCCTTGAATACGAGTACCTAAACCACATGCTACTCAACTTAGGGCATCTCCAACGCGGCGACCCATCCCGCGCCCGTGCGTCCGGATGGGTCGAGCCGGACAAAAACGCGGCCCAACGCGGGGACGCACCGCAAAAGCGGACGGCCGCGGCGTCCGGAACGACGCAAACCCGGCCCAAATCTGGGCTGGGTTTGCGTGGCCGCGGATGGCACGCGGCGTCCTCGCGTGTATGTCCGCCTGGTCCGCGTGGCTGGCCCAGCTGTCGGTGCCCCAGTCCTATTAAATGTGGACTGGGGGAGGGGGGTTGTCCCTATCCAGTCCCCACTCTCCACTCCGGCCACACGCACGCGCAGGCTAGAGCTTCCGCGCCGCCATGGCCCCGAAGCGCGAGTTTTCCCCGTCCACGAATGACCACGAGGCCGGCAGCAGCCGGCCAGTCGCGCCGGCGGTGTTCGCCATGGGGCCGCCGGCTCCCAGACGCGACCGGATCTACGTCACCGTTGCGGTGGCGCAGATGTTCTGGGACGCCGGCGTCCCAATGCCGTGGGGGGACGTGCACCTCCCTCAGATCGGGTTTCGGTGCCGCCAATCCCGGGCTCCGGCCGCGCTTGCGTCGCGGAGATCCGGAGGCGCCACGCGCAGCTGCCGGCGGAGCTCCAGGAGGACCCCGCGCACGATGACGCAAGTCCCAACTGGGACTTGTGGTTCGAGGTGGAGCACGATGCGCGCCGGCACACGTGCTTCACGTCCGCGACGGCGCAGCCTCGCGCGCAGCCGCGCACACCTGCAAGGCGGGCTGGCCGCCACCCCGACAGCCTCTACATCGACGAGGCCCAGCTCCAGCCCCAGCAGCAGCCCCAGCCGCAGCCCCAGCACCAGGAGGAGGACGACGACCCGGAGCTGCAGGCGGCGCTCGCGGCGTCCCGCGAGCAATGCGACCTCGACGAGCTGGCCAAATGACCGAGACGCTGCGCGCCTCCGCGCTGGAGGAGAAGGCCAGGAAGGCCCAGGAGGACGCCCAGGCGGAGGCGTGGGCCTTCCTCGAGATGGCGTACCGGCAGGAGGAGGCCACGCGCCAGGCGGCGCTCCGGGAGGAGGAGGAGGAGGAGCGCCGGGCCGCGCTCCGGCTAGAGGCGAAGCTGTAGGCCGCAACGGAGGAGCAGCTCCGGCAGGAGTCCGCGTGGAGGGCACGGCTACGCAGGCCAGCGAGCCCGCCGAACCCGCACTCCGCCTGGGAAAGGGCGCAGTGGTCGCCCTGGCCGGAGTCCCCGGTGCCCTCCGGCGTTTCGAGCCGGAACAGTGCGTCGCCGCCGGGGGGCGTCGTCGTCATCGACGCCGACGACGACGAGTACTACTGGGGGTAGTACTGTCGGCGGCCACCGCGTGCTTGCAAACCCTGGCTAGGGTTTCCTTTTTTTTAGTTTAAAGCCCATATAGGGCTTTCTTTTGTGTAAAAATTGCCCAAAATAGGGCTAAATTTAACTAACCACTAGTTTAAATTTATATTTTGTTGTTTTCCTTTTTCATTTTCATTTTCATTTTTTTATTACATATGCGCTGCGTCCGGGCGCAGCGTGCGACCCAAACGGACACGCGGACGCGGGCCGCTGTCCAGGTGTCCGCTCGGCCATCCAAACGGCCCGAAACGGACGGTCCAGCGCGTCCGTTTGGGTCGCTCGGTTGGAGATGCCCTTAGGTCCTAAATAAGTTCTTATCATTGTAAGTATACATGTGTCATCGAAAACCTCCAAAGGGGTACCTCCTGCCCCATGATATAGGAGCATTGCCATAAAAAAATGACAAGACAACAGACAATGAGCATCTCAGCTATTTTTTATTTGCTATGGGTATAGCTTTTTATTGAAAATGCTTCATAGAATGCTCACTATGGTTCGATGTAAATTTCGACCATGAATGATGCATGGATTATATTAGCGGCCAGGCGTTTCTCTAACACATATGCAAACTTTATGGACTTACAAGTTTCCATTTTATCTCGCACCGCTAGGCATCCATAAACAAAAGAACATGACATCAACTAAATATGAATAAGTGCAATGTTGAAAGCGTTCCCCATAAAAGCATGGTTGTGCTAACTCCCAACTCGCAATTTTCAAACATATAAACTCCATAAGATAGTCACAATGATCAAGTTTATTAAGTGCAAGAAAGTAAATGTGCCATCAAGTTCGTGAGAGCTTTACTGACTAATTTTCTCATGCTAAAATTTAATTTGGAAGATAATAAAAACATGATGAATATACTTGGAATATCAGTAATGCTAGTAGGTAGATATGGTGGACACAATTGGTAAATTTTGGTTATTGTTGGTTGGATGCACGAATAGAGCTCATACTCAATACAGGCGGAGGCTAGCAAAAGACTGGAAGAGACCAACTAAGAGAGCAATAATGGCCATAATCATGCATAGTGACAAAACATTATAGATCAAAGCATAAAGTGATATTACAAGTCAAAAAAACTAAATGATCATAGAGGGTTTAGTTGATTGGTTGTATTCATAACATGGTATAAGCATATGCCAAGTCAACCCAATAAAGCATCAAAGGAGAATACCACAATATTATGTTTTTATGATGAAAACAACACATGATTCTTTCAATAGCATATTATGCACTCTCAGCTATTTGAGACAAGTCATGCTACAACAATAAATAGTAAGCATCTGACAAGAATAACATCCCACATGACATGCCAAAGTCTATGCCACAGTATATACAAGCTTCCTTTTGCATTACTATAGTCATGAAGCATTTTACTCGTCTCCAACACCAATCAACTTATTTGAGATAACTCTCAGAGATGAAAATCAATATGGACCAGAGAGATAATCATACATACATAAATAATACTAACGAGCTCTGAAAAAAATTAGAATCGAAAACCAAGAGATAAACGCAGTGCTAGCAAACTAGAACACTCGCAGAACAATAAGAGTGAAAACTAGAGCGTTCTATGCAATTAAAACGGAGCGGGTCTCTA
This sequence comes from Lolium rigidum, assembly GCF_022539505.1. Classification (NCBI taxonomy): domain Eukaryota; kingdom Viridiplantae; phylum Streptophyta; class Magnoliopsida; order Poales; family Poaceae; genus Lolium; species Lolium rigidum. Next base: position 140,775,560 of record NC_061513.1, on the reverse strand, counting down.
TCCAAAACATATATGCCGGGATCCAACCATATGCTACAGCAAACAAAACAAAAGAAAACAATACTAAAAACAAAAATAAAGATGCTCCAAGAACAACACATAGCGTATGAAGCAATAAAAATATAGCGCATAGAAAGATGACTGATACGTCTCAAACGTATTCATAATTTCTTATGTTCCATGCTACTTTTATGACAATACTCACATGTTTTATACACACTTTACATCATTATTATGCATTTTCCGGCACTAACCTATTGACGAGATGCCGAAGAGCCGATTCGTTGTTTTTTGCTGTTTTTGGTTTCAGAAATCCTACAAAGGAAATATTCTCGGAATTGGACGAAATCAACGCCCAGGGTCTTATTTTTCCACGGAGCTTCCAGAAGACCGAAGAGCATGCGAAGTGGGGCCACGAGGGGCCGTAACCATAGGGCGGCGCGGCCAGCATGGGGCCCGCGCCGGCCTATGGTGTGGGGCCCCTGTGCCGCCTCCAACTCTGCCCTTCCGCCTACTTATACTCTCCGTCGCGAAAACCCTATTACCGAGAGCCACGATACGGAAAAAGTTCCAGAGACACCGCCGCCAATCCCATCTCGGGGGATTCAGGAGATCGCCTCCGGCACCCTGCCGGAGAGGGGAATCATCTCCCGGAGGACTCTTCATCACCATGATCGCTTCCGGACTGATGTGTGAGTAGTTCATCCTTGGACTATGGGTCCATAGCAGTAGCTAGATGGTTGTCTTCTCCTTATTGTGCTATCATGTTAGATCTTGTGAGCTGCCTATCATGATCAAGATCATCTATTTGTAATGCTACATGTTGTGTTTGTTGGGATCCGATGAATATGGAATACTATGTCAAGTTGATTATTGATTTATCATATATGTGTTGTTTATGTTCTTGCATGCTCTCCATTGCTAGTAGAGGCTCTGGCCAAGTTGATACTTGTGACTCCAAGAGGGAGTATTTATGCTCGATAGTGGGTTCATGCCTCCATTTAATCTGGGACAGTGATGAAAGTTCTAAGGTGTGGATGTGATGTTGCCACTAGGGATAAAACATCAATGCTTTGTCTAAGGATATTTGTGTTGATTACATTACGCACCATACTTAATGCAATTGTCCGTTGTTTGCAACTTAATATCTGGAAGGGGTGCGGATGCTAACTCTGAAGGTGGACTTTTTAGGCATAGATGCATGCTGGATAGCGGTCTATGTACTTTGTCGTAATGCCCTGATTAAATCTCATAGTAGTCATCGTGATATGTATGTGCATTGTTATGCCCTCTCTATTTGTCAATTGCCCAACTGTAATTTGTTCACCCAACATGCTATTTCTTATCGGAGAGACACCACTAGTGAATTGTGGACCCCGGTCCATTCTTTTACATCTGAAATACAATCTACTGCAAACTCTGTTCTCTACTGTTCTTCGCAAACAAACATCATTTTCCACACCATTCGTTTAATCCTTTGTTTACAGCAAGCCGATGAGATTGACAACCTCACTGTTAAGTTGGGGCAAAGTATTTTGATTGTGTTGTGCAGGTTCCACGTTGGCGCCGGAATCCCTGATGTTGCGCCGCACTACACTCCGTCACCAACAACCTTCACGTGGCCCTTGACTCCTACTGGTTCGATAACCTTGGTTTCTTTCTGAGGAAAAACTTGCTGCTGTACGCATCACACCTTCCTCTTGGGGTTCCCAACGGACGTGTGCTTCATGCGTTATCAATGACATGTTGCTTTGTTTATGAAGAGGGGATGCCTTGGGCATCCCCAATCTTTGATGTTTGTAACTCTTGGATATTTCTTGGGGTGACATGGGCATCCCCAAGCTTGAGCTTTTGTCCATTCTTAATCTCATCACATCATTCTTCTCTCCCTACACTTGAAAATATATATTAAAGCATTAGCTACTATAGAAACCTCTTCAAAAAGCTCTTTGCTCAAAAGAATTCAAAAAGAAAGAGATTAAGAGGCAAATGCAAATAGTGGCAGAAATCTGTCAAAACAGAACAGCAGGTAAAGATCGATTTTTTCGAAAATCTTCTGTTGCTCAGATCGAAAAGTGTTCAAGTAACGCAAGTTAGATAATAACCTGGGGCATATGCACAAAAAATGGCAGCTCAAAATTTCGCTCTGGCTGTTTATACGAATTTTTATGGTGACAGCACAGAATCTGTTTTCAGGACATCAACTTCTCCAAATCTTACTTTCTTTCTATTAGAGGCTATTCTTGGCACAAAAACGAAATAAAAATGACAAGGAGAGGTTATTACAGAGGTAATAACTTCTAAGACTCAACAAAATATAAATTACAGAAATAAAATATGGGTTATCTCCCAAGAGTGCTTTTCTTTTACGATTTTTAGCTAGGCGCGGAAAAAGAGCTAGCATCAAGTATTATCAAGTGAAGAAGCATCAACATCATAAATGGTGGGAGCCTTGCGCCTACCCCTCCTACATTTAAGCGCATTTTCTTAGGAATGGAATGAGAAGTACACGGTGGGGAGGTGAAAGTCACGATACCTTTCCTAACATCAATCCTTGCTCCCGGGAGTTTTAGCGAGAGATCGCCCAAGCGTGATTTGTGTTTTTCGTACACATTCAATGTCAAGATAATCAGTAGATACCATTGTTACTAGGAGTTTTGTACGCACTCCTTCAGCAATTCCAATGGGTAATATAATAGCATTATTGGTGAGAGATATTTCTTCTCCACCATCAGAAAGTCCCCAAAGATTTAAAGACTCATAAATATCTTTAGGCATAAGACAAAACTCAGACATAATATCACAATGAGCATAAAAGATTTCACCACCTATATCAATTTTTACTGATGGGGGCCAACTTGAGGGTTCTGAATTTATCGTAACATGATCATACTTCTCCCGAAGCATACTATAACATTCTTTCAAGCTAGTTGTACTTGTCTCAAGAGTATTTAATCTAGAAAAAATGCTCACGAGGGATGAATCAAAATTACTAGGTGAGCTATATGTTGCAATCAACTTTTTATGACATTAAAAGCATGACCTCCATCACAATGGAGGAAATCTCCTCCCGCTACGATATCCAAAGCATATCTATAACGAAGAATAAGACCAAAATAAAAGCTACTAAGAAGCAAGTCTAGAGTCATTTTAGGTTCAATTTTATTATAAGAATTATTAATTCTAGACCAACCTTCCTTAAAACTCTCCCCACTCCCTTGTTTGAAAGTGAAGATCATTTCCTCAGGCGACATAGTAACAGGGATAGACATAAAAACAACTTAAAATAGAAACTATTTTTTTGTGTTTTTGATATAATAAAGCAAACAAGACAAAAATAAAGTAAACTAAGCAAAACTATAACAAAGTAAAGAGATGGGAGATGAGAGACTCCCCTTGCAAAAATCTTCTTTCTCCCCGGCAACGGCGCTAGAAAATTAGCTTGATGAGCGCATATTGCACACCGTTGGGGAACCCCAAGAGAAAGGTATGATGAGCATAGTAGCAAGTTTTCCCTCAGTAAGAAACCAAGGTTTAATCGACCAGTAGGATAAAGGTGTGACTTCTAAAGGTGTTGCTATCTGACTATTGGCAGGGCGCATTTTTGGCGTCAGCAACAACGTGGAACCTACACACAACACAACCAAAATACTTTGCCCCAACTTACAATGATGTTGTCAATCTCACCGGTTCGCTGAACACAAAGGATTAAAGGTATCGAGTGGAAAGAGATGTTTGCAGTAATTAAAGAAAACAGTACTTGCAATAAGTAAATAGAACGGGGTTGCAGTGGTTGAATCTATCAGTGTAAAGGAAAGGACCGGGGTCTACAGTTCACTAAAGGTGTCTCTCCATAAAGATAAATACATGTTGGGTGAACAAATTACAGCTGGGCAATTGACAGAATACCGACCATACATGACAAGATGATTACTATGAGATTCGCTTGGGCATTACAACATAATACATAAACCGTAATCCAACTGCGTCTTTGACTAATAATCCACTGATACGTCTCAAACATATCTATAATTTCTTATGTTCCATGCTACTTTATTGATGATACTCACATGTTTTATACACATTATATGTCATTATTATGCATTTTCCGGCACTAACCTATTGACGAGATGCCGAAGAGCCGATTCGTCGTTTTCTGTTGTTTTTGGTTTCAGAAATCCTAGTAAGGAAATATTCTCGGAATTGGGCGAAATCAACGCCCAGGGCCTATTTTTACACGAAGCTTCCAGAATACCGAAGGAGTCACGAAGTGAGGCCACGGGGCGCCACCACACTAGGGAGGCGCGGCCTACAGGGGGCCCGCGCGCCCTAGCGTGTGGGCCCCCCGTGACGCCCCTTGACCTGCCCTTCCGCCTACTTAAAGCCTTCGTCGCGAAACCCCCATTACCGAGAGCCACGATACGGAAAACCTTCCAGATACGCCGCCGCCGCCAATCCCATCTCGGGGGATTCAGGAGATCGCCTCCGGCACCTCGCCGGAGAGGGGAATCATCTCCCGGAGGTCTCTTCATCGCCATGATCGCCTCCGGATCGATGTGTGAGTAGTTCACCCCTGGACTATGAGTCCATAGCAGTAGCTAGATGGTTGTCTTCTCCTCATTGTGCTGTCATGTTAGATCTTGTGAGCTGCCTATCATGATCAAGATCATCTATTTATAATCCTACATGTTGTGTTTGTTGGGATCCGATGAATATTGAATACTATGTCAAGTTGATTATCAATCTATCATATATGTTATTTATGTTCTTGCATCCTCTCCGTTGCTAGTAGAGGCTCGGCCAAGTTGATACTTGTGACTCCAAGAGGGAGTATTTATGCTCGATAGTGGGTTCATGCCTCCATTAAATCGGGGACGATGATGAGAAAGTTCTAAGGTTGTGGATGTGCTTGTTGCCACTAGGGATAAAACATCGATGCTTTGTCTAAGGATATTTGTGTTGATTACATTACGCACCATACTTAATGCAATTGTCCGTTGTTTGCAACTTAATACTCGGAGGGGTTCGGATGATAACCTGAAGGTGTACTTTTTAGGCATAGATGCATGCTGGATAGCGGTCTACGTACTTTGTCGTAATGCCCTGATTAAATCTCATAGTACGCATCATTATATATGTATGTGCATTGTTATGCCTTCTTTATTTGTCAATTGCCCAACTGTAATTTGTTCACCCAACATCTGTTTATCTTATGGGAGAGACACCACTAGTGAACTGTGGACCCCGGTCCAATTCTTTACATCTGAAATACAATCTACTGCAATTGTTCTTTACTGTTCTTCGCAAATAATCATCATCTTCCACACAATACGTTTAATCATTTGTTTACAACAAGCCGGTGAGATTGACAACCTCACTGTTACGTTGGGGCAAAGTACTTTGATTGTGTTGTGCAGGTTCCACGTTGGCGCCGGAATCCCTGGTGTTGCGCCGCACTACACTCCGCCACCATCAACCTTCAACGTGCTTCTTGGCTCCTACTGGTTCGATAAACCTTGGTTTTTTTTTGAGGGAAAACTTGCTACTGTACGCATCACACCTTCCTCTTGGGGTTCCCAACGGACGTGTCGACTGCACGCATCAAGCTCTTTTTCTGGCGCCGTTGTCGGGGAACTGAAGAAAAGTTACACCACAAAGATTTCTAACTCCCACGTCAACTACACGCCAGCAATCTTTTTCTGGCGCCGTTGCCGGGGAGATCAAGACACGTTGCAAGGGGAGTCTCCCACATCCAATCTCTTTACTTTGTTTTTGTCTTGCTTTACTTTATTTTATTTACTGCTTGTTTGCTCTTATATCAAAAACACAAAAAAAATTAGTTGCTAGTTTTACTTTATTTACTGTCTTGCTCTCTATATCAAAAACACAAAAAAATTAGTTACTTGCATTTACTTTATTTACCTTTAGTTTATTTCATCATGTTTCCTCCTAAGTTCACCCTAAAAGACATACCGGTAGGACGAGGGTCTATAATTGGAAGAGATAATATAGAAGATTTTTTCACTCATGTTAGTACAACTGAAGATTTTGAAGATAGACACTTGGTAGAACTTGCTCCTACTTATGAAATTGCTGTTGCTTCTTTAGTACACATGTTGGAAACTAAATTTGTTAATCTCAATCCTATAATTCAACACATGTTTCTCACACTCTGTGATATGGGGGAAGGGGAAAAGAAAAATTTTGTCTTAGAAACCCTTCTTAAAGAATTTGGTGGTGTAGCAAGAGAGGCTAGAAAGGTCTTTATTAAATATAAGATGCTTGGCTCTTATACCAACTTTGCTAGTACCATTGAAAAGATGGACATGGAGAGAATAAGGTACACTAATAATGTTAATGATGGAGGGGAGATTAAAGTACCGATACCCAGTAAGCTCCTAGGAATGCATGACGCTCTAGAAAGTAACTATGGTTGGCTTGTTCCTGAAAATTTGTTTGACGAGGATAGCAAGCCTAAGAATAATGAAAAAGGAGCCTCTGAAACTTACATAGATAAGATAAAATGCATAGTTGAGAAAACTCCAAACCCCTATGTTGATGCTTCATCTCTCGACAATACTTGATACACACTTTCTGCGCCTAGCTGAAAGGCGTTAAAGAAAAGCGCTTATGGGAGACAATCTATTATTTTACTTCTGCACTTTTGTTTTATATTTGAGTCTTGGAAGTTGTTATTACTGTAGCAACCTCTCCTTATCTTTATTTTATTGCATTGTTGTGCCAAGTAAAGTCTTTGATAGTAAAGTCAATACTAGATTTGGATTGCTGCGCTGTAAACGCATTTCTTGTCGTCACGAATTTGAACAGTAGTCTCTGTAGAAAATTTATAAAAATCTTCCAATTTACGTGCGTGATCCTCAGATATGTACGCAGCTTTCATTCAATTTGGACATTTTCATCTGAGCAAGTCTGGTGCCTCTTAAAAATTCGTCTTTACGGATCGTTCGTTTTGACAGATTCTCGCCTTTTATTTCGCATTGCATGTTTTGCTATGTTTGATGGATTTCTTTGTTCCATTAACTTTCAGTAGCTTTGTGCAATGTCCAGAAGTGTTAAGAATGATTATGTCACCTCTGAATATATGAATTATGCACTGACCCTCTAATGAGTTTGTTTTGAGTTTGGTATGGAGGAAGTTTTCAAGGGTAAAGAGAGGAGGATGATACAATATGATTAAGAAGAGTGAAAAGTCTAAGCTTGAGGATGCCCCCGTGGTTTATCCCTGCATATTTTAAGAAGACCCAAGCGTCTAAGCTTGGGGATGCCCAAGGCATCCCTTCTTCATCGACAACTTATCAGGTTCCTCTAGTGAAACTATATTTTTATTCCGTCACATCTTATGTGCTTTACTTGGAGCGTCTGTTTGTTTTTGTTTTTGTTTGAATAAAGTCGGATCCTAGCATTCTTTGTTTGGGAGAGAGACACGCTCCGCTGTTTCGTATGAACACATGTGTTCTTAGCTTTATCGTTAATGTTCATTGCGAAAGTTGAACTACTTCATTCATTGCTATATGGTTGGAAACGGAAAATGCCGCATGTGGTAAATGGTATAATGTCTTGAATAATGTGATACTTGGCAATTGTTGTGCTCATATAGATCATGTTTAAGCTCTTGCATCATGTACCTTGTACCCATTAATGAAGAACTACATAGAGCTTGTTAAAATTTGGTTTGCATGATTGATCTCTAGAGTCTAGATATTTTCTCGGTTAAGGTGTTTGAACAACAAGGAGACAATGTAAAGTCTTATAATAGTTACAATATGTTCATATGTAAGCTTTGCTGCACCTTTTATACTTGAGTTTGCTTCAAACAACCTTGCTAGCCTAGCCTTGTATTGAGAGGAATTCTTCTCGTGCATCCAAATCCTTGAGCCAATAACCATGCCATTTGTGTCCACCATACCTACCTACCACATGGTATTTCTCTGCCATTCCAAAGTACATTACTTGAGTGCTACCTTTAAAATTCTATTACTTTGCCTTTGCAATATATAGCTCATGGGAAAATAGCCTTAAAAACTATTGTGGTGAAGAATATGTACTTGTGTGCCTTATTTCTTAATAAGTTGCTTGTTGAGCGGTAACCATGTTTCTGGGGACGCCATCAACTTTTACCTTTGTTGAATATCATGTGAGTTGCTATGCATGTTCGTCTTGTCTGAAGTAAGGGCGATTTTCATGATCAAATGGTTTGAGTATGCATATTGTTAGAGAAGAACATTGGGCCGCTAACTAAAGCCATGATTCATGGTGGAAGTTTCAGCTTGGACAATCAATCCTCAATCTCTTATGAGAATTTTAATTGTTGTTGAATGCTTATGCATTAAAGAGGAGTCCATTATCTGTTGTCTATGTTGTCCCGGTATGTATGTCTAAGTTGAGAATAATCAAAAGCGAGAAATCCAATGCGAACTTTCTCCTTAGACCTTTGTACAGGCGGCATAGAGGTACCCGTTTGTGACACTTGGTTGAAACATATGCTATGCAATGATAATCCATGTTAATCCAAGCTAATTAGGACAAGGTGCGAGCACTATTGGTATACTATGCATGAGGCTTGCAACTTATAGGATATCTTATACATAACACATATGCTTTATTACTACCGTTGACAAAATTGTTTCTTGTTTTCAAAATGAAAAGCTCTAGCACAAATATAGTAATCAATGCTTCCTCTCGCGAAGGGCCTTTCTTCTACTTTATTGTTGAGTCAGTTTGCCTATTCTTTCTATCCCGTAAGCAAACACTTGTACCAACCGTGTGCATTGATTCTTACATGTTTACCTATTGCACTTGTTATATTACTTTGTGTTGACAATTATCCATGAGATATATATGTTGAAGTTGAAAGCAACCGCTGAAACTTATATCTTCCTTTGTGTTGCTTCAATGCTTTTACTTTGAATCTATTGCTTTATGAGTAACTCTTATGCAAGTCTTATTGATGCTTGTCTTGAAAGTATTATTCATGAAAAGTCTTTGCTATATGATTCATTTGTTTACTCATTATCTTCATCATTGCTTCGAATCGCTGCATTCATCTCATATGCTTTACAATAGTATGATCAAGATTATGATAGCATATCACTTCGAAATTATCTTTGTTATCGTTTACCTACTCGAGGGCGAGTAGGAACTAAGCTTGGGGATGCTTGATACGTCTCAAACGTATCTATAATTTCTTATGTTCCATGCTACTTTATTGATGATACTCACATGTTTTATACACATTATATGTCATTATTATGCATTTTCCGGCACTAACCTATTGACGAGATGCCGAAGAGCCACTGCTTTCTCGCTGTTTTTGGTTTCAGAAATCCTAGTAAGGAAATATTCTCGGAATTGGACGAAATCAACGCCCAGGGGCCTATTTTTACACGAAGCTTCCAGAATACCGAAGGAGTCACGAAGTGAGGCCACGGGGCGCCACCACACTAGGGCGGCGCGGCCTACAGGGGGCCCGCGCGGCCCTAGCGTGTGGGGCCCCCGTGACGCCCCTTGACCTGCCCTTCCGCCTACTTAAAGCCTTCGTCGCGAAACCCCCATTACCGAGAGCCACGATACGGAAAACCTTCCAGATACGCCGCCGCCGCCAATCCCATCTCGGGGGATTCAGGAGATCGCCTCCGGCACCCTGCCGGAGAGGGGAATCATCTCCCGGAGGTCTCTTCATCGCCATGATCGCCTCCGGATCGATGTGTGAGTAGTTCACCCCTGGACTATGAGTCCATAGCAGTAGCTAGATGGTTGTCTTCTCCTCATTGTGCTATCATGTTAGATCTTGTGAGCTGCCTATCATGATCAAGATCATCTATTTATAATCCTACATGTTGTGTTTGTTGGGATCCGATGAATATTGAATACTATGTCAAGTTGATTATCAATCTATCATATATGTTATTTATGTTCTTGCATGCTCTCTGTTGCTAGTAGAGGCTCACGGCCAAGTTGATACTTGTGACTCCAAGAGGGAGTATTTATGCTCGATAGTGGGTTCATGCCTCCATTAAATCGAGGACAAGTGACGAGAAAGTTCTAAGGTTGTGGATGTCTTGTTGCCACTAGGGATAAAACATCGATGCTTTGTCTAAGGATATTTGTGTTGATTACATTACGCACCATACTTAATGCAATTGTCACGTTATTTGCAACTTAATGCTGGAGGGGGTTCGGATGATAACCTCGAAGGTGGACTTTTTAGGCATAGATGCATGCTCGGATAGCGGTCTATGTACTTTGTCGTAATGCCCTGATTAAATCTCATAGTACTCATCATGATATATGTATGTGCATTGTTATGCCTTCTTTATTTGTCAATTGCCCAACCGTAATTTGTTCACCCAACATCTCGTTTATCTTATGGGAGAGACACCACTAGTGAACTGTGGACCCCGGTCCAATTCTTTACATCTGAAATACAATCTACGCAATTGTTCTTTATTGTTCTTCGCAAACAATCATCATCTTCCACACAATATGTTTAATCCTTTGTTTACAACAAGCCGGTGAGATTGACAACCTCATCTGTTACGTTGGGAGCAAAGTACTTTGATTGTGTTGTGCGGGTTCCACATTGGCGCGGAATCCCGGTGTTGCGCCGCACTACACTCCGCCACCATCAACCTTCAACGTGCTTCTTGGCTCCTACTGGTTCGATAAACCTTGGTTTCTTTCTGAGGGAAAACTTGCTACTGTACGCATCAAACCTTCCTCTTGGGGTTCCCAACGGACGTGTCGACTGCACGCATCATCCACCTTCCGGTTATCGTCTGAACCCCTTCCAGTATTAAGTTGCAAGCAATAGATTATCGCATTAAGAAATATGTGTAAAGTAAACAATAGAATTACCCTCGGATAAAATATTGTTGTTTTCTCCCTAGTAGCAACAACACATCTACAATCTTAGAAGTTATTGTCACTTTTCCAAAAACTAGAGGCATGAACCTACTATCGAGCATAAATACTCCCTCTTGAAGTCATAAGCATCTACTTGGCCGTAGTATCTACTAATAAGGGAGAGCATGCAAGATCACAAATAACATATGACAAGAATATATAATAGATCTCAACATAGTATTCAATATTCATCGGATCCCAACGAAACACAACATGTAGCATTACATAAGGATGATCTTGATCATGTAGGGAAGCTCACAAGATCTAAACATGAGGCACAAATTTGAGAAGACTGCCATCTAGCTACTGCTATGGACCCATAGTCCAGGGATGAACTAATCACGCATCACTTCGGAGGCGGGCATGGAGATGTAGATGCCTCCGGCGATGATTTCCCCCTCCGGCAGGATGCCGGGAAGAGCTTCAGAACCCTCCCGAGCTAGGGTCAGCAATGGCGGCAGCAGCGGAACTTTTCGTGGATGGTGGCTCGGGTGTTTAGGGTTTTCCCGAGATCGTGAATAAATAGGCAGAAGGGTGATGTCGGTGGAGGCTAGGGGGCCCACACCACCCTTAGGAGCGGGCCCAGGCCAGGCCGCGCCTAGGGTTGGTCTGGCCGCCCTCTTGCCTTTCTTCAACTCCCCTTCAGACTTCGTCTTTGTTACGGTAAAATATTGACTTCGACTTTTGTTTCATCCAATTCCGAGAATATTTCCTGAAATACAAAACAACAGAAAACTGGAAACTGGCACCGTGGCATCTTGTTAATAGGTTAGTGCCGAAAAATGTATAAAAGTACAATGAAGCGTGAGCAAAACGTATATGAATTGGTGTAAAACAAGCATGGAGCATCAAAACTTATAGATACGTTTGCGACGTATCAGAGCCAAGAGTGCGAACGATGGGCTCCGAATGCAAGATTGGGCAGAGCGCGCAAGTTCAAGGTCCTCTCGATGGAAGTAAAACCCATACTCTTGCAAGGATATGTATGAGCTCGCGGTGTGCAGATTTTCTCCTTGAGTTGTTTGATCTCTCGAGGGAGGAGCTGGGTGTCTATGTTTCCTGGTTGCTCCTTGGGGCTTGGAGCATGCCCTTCTATGGGCTCCCTAGGTCACCTTATATACACAGTGCCCAGTATACGACGCCCAGTATACAACAAAGAGAGGAAAAGGACAAAGCTAGGTTGTGTCTCATCACTACAGGAGTCGGACATCATGGAGTTGACAACACCATGCCTACGTAGTGCCCATATTCTAGCAGCAGTACCATTGTGGTCAGCGGTATATAGTTGTCTCTGGCATCTATCCCATCAGAACATTGGGGACAACTCCATAGTGCATTGTCCTTGTGTTCGATAGCACGTAAACCCTATGACTTTCGGACAACCGGCTACAACATATAGGCGGCCGGCCAAGGTGCCAAAGCCTAGCCGGCCATGGCTGCCAATGGGGCAGCCGTCCGAGAGGCCAAGGGGTCAGCCGGCCAAGAAACCAAAGCCTAGCTGGCCATGGCAGCCAAGGGGGCAGGCGACCAGGGAGGCCAAGGGTCTAGCCGGCCATGCCGAGGCCGGACAGGGGCCGGCCGGGCAGGGCTCCAACCGCCCAAGCTTCGGCCGGCCTGGACCCATCCCTGTAAGTCCACTTCGAACTCGATTCTTCTCGATATGTTGTCTTGAGAATACATGGGTCATCCCCCGACACCTCCCCTCCTACCATATGTCACATAAAGGAAGGCGGGAAAGGAAGGAAAGAATAATCTATCCTATACAGAGTACTGGAAAGTGATTCCTTTAGTGTTTCGGCGGGAAAGAAATAATTAACAAAGAATGGAAACATGGATAAAAAAATATTAGTTTTACATAAAAATTGCAAAACATGCATGCATAGAAATCTCGCTATTTGAGCATTTGTTGTCAAGAGTGTTTGATAGCCAGCGAAAGCACCGGATCACCAAAGAAGCACACAAACCTACTTTTGAAATATCTTACACTTTTCGTTGCTTAGAACTTGGTAATTAAAATAGTAGGTAAAACTATAAGCTAAATTTTAATTTTTTGCAAACAATAAACTAAAGTTTACTTAAGAAAAATAAAACAAAAATATCAATGCAAGAGATCTTAAACCAATGTAACAAATCAAAGCAACTTATAGTTAGCACCTCTCTCTCTATCATATCTCACCGGATGCAACTCATGCAGAGGGATTAGACATGAGAGGGCAATAGAGGAGGTAAACAATGACTCCTAGATACATGGGCTTCTTTCGTCTCAAGAGGATGAGAAGTTGGAGTTATGGTAAGGAGCTTAGAAGCCAAAAACAATGTGGGCAACAGATTAAAAAACAACACCTTCTTAGAAAAAAAACATTTTTAAGCTGTGTTAGGCTATGTCACAACTTCCAACTTCTCCAAATCTTTGGATAATGTTGAATTGAACACCCTAGAATCACGAAGCTAAACCCGCAAGACCCAAAACCACGTGAAAAATGAGAAGCTAGTATTTTGAATGGTTGGATTTCCTTTTTTTTTTTTAGCTATGCCACCGCTAAGTGAGTTGTAGCGATAATTCATATTGTTTCTCTCATCTCCCTCATTTTTTTCTCTTTGTCTCTCCATGTCTGCCCCGCTTGCGTGTAACTTGTTCTTAGCACCCTGATCATTAATCGGGCGTGCAAAATAATCGCACAAGAGAATATATATGCATGAAGGACAGTGTAAAACAAGTTTAAAATAAATAATTTGTAACCCAAATCGCATGCCAGATTCATTTCATTTACATTGTTTTGATTCATACTAACAACAACTATATACTAGATCGCACGTCGTTATGTTTCGGTGAACAATCTTTTTTGAATTTCCAACCTATTATGTAAGAAGGCACCACATTGTGTGACAAATTTATAAACCGCCATATGGAAACTTTGGCCGTGAAAGTTATATATAGTTGAAACGTACCATCATAGGATGTAGTTCAATCTTATCGAGACAAAACCAAGGTGAAGACGAATCATCCATTTGGGTCCATGGTTTGAGAAAAGAAATATTTTGAATTTTCCATTAAAAATGCTCTTTGGCATCATCATGCATGCCAACAACATTGACGTGCTAGATTGCTAACGCCGAAACGCCATCCCAGTGTTCATAAACAAAACCAAGTTGTATAAACAGTCTCATAAGTCATAACTCGGAACTCGTCATGGTGTGGAGTTTGCGGAGATATAATTTCCGCCTCCAAACTCCTTAGGTTGTTTGCCACGGTTGCCTGGCCTATCACGGGCCCACCTCGGCAAGCGCCTAAACATGTCGTGCCTGGGCCGCGATCTAGAGCTCGCCTTGTGCCGGCATAACACAGCCCATTTAGCTTTTTCTATATTTTCTTGATTTTTTCCATTTCGCGGAAAAACAGTTGAAATGCCTACACGGTCCAGCCCATTTTAATTTTTAAGCATACCCGGCCCGTTTAATGACCGGGCCATACCTGTGCCCTTTTCAGAACACCCATCTAAATACGGGCCTCCATGGGCCATGCCGTACCAGGCCCGTTTAAGTGAGTGTCGTGCCGTGCTGGGCCTGGGTTGTCCCACCAGCCGGGTGAAGCAATCTACATCCCCGGATAAGATAACACACAGGCACGGACACGGGCAGCAGCTCGAACTCCATCCTGGTCTCCAGCCATGGCCACCGCCACCTCCCCGCTCCTCTCCCTCTCTTCCCTCTCCGCCTCCCTCCCTTCCCCCGTCCGGGCGCCCGCCTCCCTCTCCCTCCGCGCCCTCGCCCCGCAGGCCCGTCTTTCGACCTCCTACGCCGCCTTCCCCATCGGTACAGCACCTCTCTTCTCCCGCTCGAGTTTTCTCAAGAAAGTTTCCGTTTATCCGTCATTGACTGGCAATGCCTTGGCCAGGTGGGTTCGGGACCTCGGCGTCTACGGGGAGGTGGAGGAGGAGGGGGCTTGAGGTGGTGTGCGCCGAGCCGCCCAAGACCGGAAGGCAGCCGGACTCGGTCAAGAAGAGGGAGCGCCAGAATGACGCGCACCGCATCCGCAACCATGCCCGCAAGGCCGAGATGCGCACCCGGATGAAGAAGGTATACAATAATGCCTAAGCCCTAATGGCGGGTGCATCCCTTTCTCCCTGTTTAAAGATTTTGGCACTGAAACTATTTGCACCATGAGGTGAAAATGGGGAATCGTTTCTTTCGGATAAACACATGTTGCTTAAAGTTCTGCCACTAGAGACTATTGACATTCTGCGGTGAATATGGGGAATCGTTTACTGGAGATAAACACATTTCGACTTGTATGGGGAGCCTATAAGCTGCAAATTATTGGAGTTTAGGAGTCTGTACAATGTGTGTAGATTTCTGCCCACAAACATTTCTTGCATTCTAATACATATTATTGTCAGTTTAGATGGTTTTGATGTAATGTTAAGCTAAAATGGACTGAAATAGGTTGTAAAAAGCACCTGGTCAATAGGATATCACAGGTGGATTTACGCATGTATTATTGCCCAGTTGCCCACGAAACAGCCGAAAAGGGAGAAAAAGTAACAGGCCACCAAATATAATTTCCTTAGTATATCCCATTCATGTAAATTGTACTTGTTCCATGTTATTTATGTGAATCTGAGGGCATGTAAAATACTGGTTATGGGTACGAGGACTGTTTTGTCTGTACAAACATTTAATAGTACTCCGTATTCTTCATGCAGGAATTAATAAGTTAAGCTTTTTTTATTTGAAACCATATGTCATAAGTTTTTGCTATTTGATAGGTTTTCAGAGCCCTTGAGAAGCTCAGGAAGAAGGCTGACGCCCAACCTGAAGAAATCATTGAAATAGAGAAACTGATTTCCGAGGCATACAAAGCCATCGACAAGACAGTGAAGGTTGGTGCCATGCACAGGAATACTGGAGACCATCGCAAGTCCAGGCTGGCAAGGAGGAAGAAGGCGATCGAGATACTCCGTGGTTGGTATGTTCCAAATGCTGAACCTGCTGCTACTGCTGCCTAGTTTCTGGGAGAATCATCATCACGAATTTTCAGCAGCTTTGTTTTCGTCACGTCTTCCAATTTTTTGGACAGCATATATTATGGACCGAACTAAATAGCTTCCTGAGTTTTCTCCATGTCAAGCATGCTGTTTATATCTTTTGGTACTGTCTACTGTGTTTATGTGCTTGCTATGCACTAGAAGCCTTGACAAAATTTGGCTTTCTTATCTTACATTCCTGTTGTTGACTTGTTCACATCAGTGTTGTAAACCTTTAAACTGAAATGTACCTGTTGTATGGTGTGTACAAATATCTTCAGCTAGAGTATGATCAGTACAAATGTTTTCTCTTATTGATGTCTTGCATCTCTCACGGCTATTTTAGTTGTTACTAAAATACGACCCTGGAGAGGACTATTATTACCCTGGAAAGGACATATTTCTTCATGTAGGATGTATTGCTGCAGGCCTGATACTACAAATCTTTATCAATGTGATACTAGAGGGACAAACTACTCCGTATTTGTTTTAGATACAGGGCATTGTAGATTGTTTCAGCCTGGTTCTTTCTTTATCATTTTAAATATCCACAAAAGATTGCTTGTCAGCAATTGGCATTTGGGACGTCTCTTAACTGCAGCTACCTGAGGTTTAGGCACACCTGCACTAAGTGCAAACACATCCACGTTCAGGATAATAACAGGCAGAATGTTGCAATAAGATGGAAGGGTTAAGCCTTTCTATAAGTGAGTTCTTTGGATCCAGTCCCTGCAGAAGTTGGCAAGTTTTGTCCTTCGTACCTAGAGCTGGCGAAGAACCGTTTTATAGCCAGAAACGCCAAGAACTGGGAGTTCTTCAAACTGCAGCCATTTGACATCAATTGATCTGGGTCAAAACGGACTAGGGGTGATGCTTCCGAGCTCGATAGCAATCCTGTCCACCGCTATACGGCCGATAAGCCTATCGAGGAAGAACACGGGTACCGGCAACCTGATCAGCCTGGCCAGACTCATGCTGCAGGAGAACCTTCCCACGGGAGCCTTTTCTGCAGAGAGTGTTCCTTGAAATGATCATTGGGAAGGCTCCAACTGACGAGATGTTCAGAGATGGCCTGAGCTTGCTTCGGTTTGCGGCGTCAGCCTTACCAGGTAACATCTTGCGGGCCGCCAACCCGGTTCTCCTCTTGCTTATCCTCCGTCGTATGGATCGGTTTCTCCGCCTCGGAGTTGGGTTGAGGTCGTGGACCACTCAGCGGTGGCGCCAAGACCCTCTCCAACGAGTTGCGAGCAGTTCAAGATCAACGTCACTCGGACTCTCTCTTTCGGTCTCGGGTTGCCTTGATGCGCATGGAGCTCCTTCAGCTAGTTGATGTCCGTGTCGAGGAGGCGTCTCGCCCACTTCGTGAAGAGGTGGCAGCTCTCAAGCTGTTGATGGCGTGTGCTCGGTGTTTCGTGGAGCCGATCGAGGCATGTCCTTCGTTGGTTTGGGACTCGCCAAAGCGCGAGGCTTCGATCGCGCTTGACTCCCTCGCGAGCGAGAAGTCGGTGGTTGAGGAAGAGCACCTCCACGGTTGTTTCTCTCCTCGTGGCCCATCATCGCTCCCTCACGAGTCGGCTGCCTCTGAGTGCTAGGGCATGGACATGATTGCGGCTCAGTCGATTGGCCTTGAGTTGAGTGATGTTGCTGACACACCTGTCTCTCTCTCGCATGAGTCCGGCGAACAGGTGGTTGCTAAGTCGGAGTGTTGACACCGTGCTCGCATCCTCTCCACCGTAGCGGGAGCCTTGCCGGCCGCCGCCCTCTGTTGTGTTGGATGACTCTAAGTGCGAGGACATAGACGAGTTCTTGGCTCCGGTGTTGCAAATCACCGAAGAGCTACATGAGTTGCGTGGGGATTCTCCCGGGGCGTTTCCGTCGGCGTTGTGCTCTTTTGAGACCATGGAGGTGGCCACAACACCCTCTCCATCGTAGTCGGAGCCTTGCCAATCCCTCGCCTCTTTGGACCATGGAGCAGTGCTGGTTCCTAGCTCAGATGCTCTTTTTGCAAAGGAGCTTTGTGGTTTGCTCGCTAGTTTGGAAGCGGCTAGCCCTGCTGGAATTTGGATTTATTTTATCGATGCAAATTAGATTTGGATAGGGATATGGCAGGGAAATTGCCTGCGTCTTGGCAGGTAAAGCGAGGACATGATCAAGAAGGTGGAGAAGTCTCTTAAGAAGGTATCTATCAGAAGGATAAGGAGGAGAGCCATAACAAGAGAAGTTTGAGAAACTATTTAAGTGATGGAATCGTTTTGGGTTGTCATATCCTTTTAGTGGGTCTTTTTTGCGATGTTGTGCTTTTTGGTTGTCGGTTCTAGTTGGTTCTCTTGTGGGTATGCTCTTGGTGTGGGTTTGGCCCTATTGTTGTAGGTTTTCGTTCCTAAAAACTGAGCAATTTCTTCTTAATTAATAGATGAGGCAAAGATTTTGCCTCCGTTTCAAAAAAAAAAACTATCGGGCGGGATGAGCATTGACAAGGTCATTAGGCTTGAGTTGCGACCCGTCAGAGACACTTTTTCTATGCCTCAACTACTATCTCCATTGGGAATGGCAAGATTGCTAGTTTTTTGACTCACCTTGGCTCAATAGCACGAAGCCCAAAGACATATCTCCTCTAATTTATGAAGCTTCTACAAGAAAGAGATGGAAGGTCAACCAAGCGTTGTTGGGCCATGCTTGGGTTAAAAAAATCAAGATGGACACAAACCTCACCATCCAACATTTACATGAGTACATCCGGCTATGGACACTTCTTCGACGCATTCATCTCAATGAACTTCTTGAAGACACAATCACGTGGAACACCACCGACAATGGAGAGTACTCCTCGGCCGCGGCCTACAAAGCATAATTCTTCGGCGTCTTGACTACCAACATGACTAGGCTTGTGTGGAAGGCTTGGGCCCCCCTGAAGATCAAGTTCTTCGTTTGGTTGGCTCTCCATAATAGGATTTGGACGGCGGACCGTCTTGCGAGGAGGGGTAGAACCAATTGTGAGTTGCCCGCTTTGCAACCAAACTCAAGAAACGGCGGCCCATCTTTTTCCCATTGCAGCTACACCAAGCGCTTTTGGGAAATGGTGAAAAGTTGGATTGTCATACCTTCCATTCACATCCATGAGTGGACGGACGATCTCTCCCTCGAGGGTTGGTGGTCCAAGATGTTGAATGAGGCTTCGGACAACTGTAAGGCGTTGGCTTCCCTAACCATGCTTCTTAGTTGGACCATTTGGAAGGAACGGAATGCTAGAGTTTTCAACCACAAGTCCACCAACTACCACCCTCCTCAACATCATCAAATCCAAAGTGAAGCTTTGGGTTGCCGCGGGTGCGAAGTGTTTGAGCTTTGTATTAACGGGAGAGTAATTCCTTAGTTTCCTGTCTTTTGTTTTTCTTGGTGGATCTTGGTCTTGTCTAAACTTTTCCCCTTAATTAATGAATAGTGACAAATCTTTTGCCACTTGTTTCAAAAAAAAAAGTCTTACACACACAAGGGCCACCGCCCAGATCAGAATGAAAAAGGTTCATACATGGACACGCCGTCCTCATACCAAGCGCCCCAACGACTCGGTAACACACACACGATAACAGCAGGAAGAGGGAGGTCAGCTGCGGTCCGAGGACGGGCGTCACGAGTAATGCTACAGGTACGGACAGATTTTACAGAAATTACTTAGGCTAGTCATAGTGTTAGTATCATAGCTAGTATCATGTGCATTGATCCCACAAAAATACTGATGTGACAGCTAATTAAGGAGGAGAGAGGAGATTAGAGTAACATAGGTAGATACTGTATCATAGCGCATGTCACAAGAAAAGTTAATGGCAAACAAATCTTGTGCACAAATTTACATTGAGATTCTAAAAAGCAATAAATATAGCATGACTATGATACTACTTCATGATACTAACCACTATAGAGATAGTATCATATACAAGTATCATATGCATGATACTACTACATAATACTTACCACTATGACCAGCCTTATAGACATGAGTGGAAGTGCAAACCGTTCCCCGGATAAAATTTCAACCAACCACGTCCATCCGTAGAGTTTCCGTAAGCCATGCAGCCCGTAAGTCTAGGATTATTGCGGCGTCACCGTCTTCATGCGTCTGCCCCTAGGGACGGGCGTGTACAGCGTAGACGCCGGTGTCGCCACCTCTGCCTCCGGCTGCTGCCACTCCACCTCTGCCTCCGCATCCACGCCATCGCCACCGTCCTCCAGCTCGTCAGAGACACTTGCCTTAGTAAGTTTCACTGAGGCAGAACAATAGGCCCGAAGAAATGCCATGCGCAAGCTTGTGTTCGGACAGTGATAGAGCGATCTTTTTCAGCGGTAACAAAACTTCCATAAAGCAGAGCAAGTTGCTATCGCTGGCTATAAGAACACGCACAAAAACTGGAGCATCGCCTGGTCAAATGGCTTGGGGCTCGTGTACCAGCTTTGCACTCTGCGTTGCAAGAGTGACCACCAGACCAAAACAAAAAAGCAAGAAAGATGAAAATTTTAGCGAACCAAAAGATTTAACCTCAGAATATGATGCCACTCGGAGTGCACACTTGAAAAGATTTACATACTTCCGGCGTCCAATTAGTACCCGAAATCGTGAACCACTTGCAACACTGATATAAACCAGATGAAGCTTTCTTCGTCAACGACTTCGATATGATAATACTTCCAAGTTCCAAGGAACTATCATCATCCATGCTAATCAAATAAAGTTAAAGAGGACAATGAAATCGTTGACTACTTAAATAAATAAAGTAAAGATAATATGAGCAGTACTGTTTATCCGTTCGCCCCTCACACATATATATACAAAAAACAGTTCATGAAGCTCACGTACCAAATATTTCATGGATGCAGGACTTCATCCTACCAAGTAATGCATCTTGACAAAAGGCATTTCTTTCAGCTCCCATAATTGTCTGGTGAGCTAGATCGAAGAAGGAAGTACAGAATGGCGATAATCTTTTCCATCTCCTTTTTGGGGAATGGGCACTGTGTTAATGCTTCAAGATGATACAACATCACCCTACTTCTACAACAACATGACATCAAGAGACTCTCAAGGTCTCGAGGAAGCACACATGAAAATCTTCCTACTGATTTACCTAAATAGAAAGGGGAAGGTTGAAGCAATGGCCATGCCTTCATGAGACTGATCATGGAAGCCACGCTGAAATGAGCACCCAGCATCACTCACACATTAACTCTTGCTAGAAAAATAAATGACTTGACAAGGAAAAGAATATCAGGATAATTAACGCAGCCTGTGTGCAAGCTTCAGAACCAAAGCCGTTATCAACGTTTACACATAGCAGCACATATAAGAATCATCTACCGTAGACCTAATAACCTGCTAGGCATAAAAAGGAGACAAAATTGCAGGTTAAAATCTCAAGCCTGAGAGATTGCCCTATAAACTAGGTCAAGTTTTCATAAGAGTATATAGCTATACATAGCTGTGCAAAAGAATCTGGCTGTGCCAGTTCTGACATGTCACTTGATTTATCAGATTCTTGAATCTCTAATGAGAGGTGCATGACAGTTCTTTCTTACGCCTGACCCCTTCAAGGATTGAGAGATCATCATGCAATGTGAATGGTGCACTGAAAACAGAGTTGCAGACTTTAGGTTAGGAGCTAGACCTGCTAATCTGGAGAGAAGTATGAAAAAATAGTAGTTAACAGGGACATACCCATTGAATTCGAAACGGACAAACTTCGAGTCTTCTGAAATCTCAATTTCCACCGTTGCTTTCAGAGATGTCTGTTTAAAGATAAATGACATCAATTTCACTTGTACAAATTTCTTTTGCTTGTCTCTTTCTGTAAGACGGCATTTTAATGCCATTACATATCTAACTGAAAGACACTCCAAGCATGGCATAGGAATGCTACACTATCTAAAGTAGTCACTACTCACTAGTACTTAAAGTAATCCACATTGCTATGTTAGCTTGGAAGTTATAAACATGGGAATGCTGGTTGATTAACAAAATCAATATCTAAAACAAGCCATCTGAGACAACCCAAATTAATCAAGCGTACAAGGGCAATAAAATACAGCCAAATGTTACAGCTTAGTTGCAGTAATTGGGTTAAGCACTCTCCCATGGTTGCAGAGTAAGGAAAAAAATACCTTGACCAATACGAAAGGAAGGCGGATGCCATTAGCATTCTCTGCTGAGCGCTGCAGTGTCTGATTACGCGACTTGATATGTTGGAGGTCATCAAACTTCAAATGAATAAGAAAGAGTCTTCAGGCCATAACAGGCAAGTACAGAAAACCAAAGAAAACTTGCTGGATAACTGCAACACACTTTACCTGTTTTTCAATTTCCTGGAGGAGTCTCTTCTTGTTCCTAATCTTATTTATGAGTTCTCTGCGAACTTCCTTTGAAACAGAATATGGTAGCACTTAATTCATAATCACATAAAGGGTAATGCTCATCTGACCTGCAAATTAAGCACAACTACTGACCTCCAGCTTCTTCATCTTCTCGATTCTGTAATTCGAAAGGCCCATCCACTTTATCTCCTTTTTTTCTTTGGCAATAACTCGAAGTGCAATGAGAACATTGAAAGCATCATACACTCTCCTCCTAATATTTTTCTCATCAAACTATAAAGACAAGCATATTCTCGTTTAGCACGAAAGTTTTTTCAAAGGGGAAGAAAGAGGTCCATATTAATACAAAATAAGAGGAACAAACCCCTTGACCGATATGTTCCATGGACTTCAGCTCAGAATAAATTTCATCTGCAACCTGTAATAGATGTAGCTGTTGAGGTAGATGAAAGCCCAAGGGGGGAGAAAAAAAATCTCTTCTTAAACATTAATCTTTGGAAGGTGTGTTATGTATCATCAAAAAATACCATGACAGCAATGTAATGGAAGTACTTTCTTTTGTGGCTTTCAGTATTTAAATGGCAGGATGATTACTATTTTGCTCTTTGCGCCTCATAAGCTCAGGAAAGCTCTCCTGAGCTTATATGGCCTCAGTATGGAGTTCATTTCCATCTTGGCTGAACGATTACAGGTTATACGAAGGAATCCAGAGCACAATGACAGGAGATAAGACTCCATTAATATTAACATGGCACTAGAAAGTGATTTATTATGGCCAAACAGTGAAGTATACATAGGTTGGAGGATACCTCATTGTATGTTGTTCTTCCTTTGGCTTCAACTTTTTCACAAACTGCAAAATCAAGCCAAACAATCATTATACCAAAGTACACAGGTGTATGTTTCTGACTAAATCACAGTACCAGGTTAGCAACTTTTTACATTCATGACAGAAATACATCGTCTTGCAACAAAAGATGACAGAGAGCATCCCGAACAAGGATATAGCATACATGTATGACCTCACAAACTTTCTATCAACACAACTTCCTCTGACCTATCACTGGAGTGAACTAAAGTAACCGTAATGAGCGGTGAACACTGAGATATGCTTGTACATCATATGTAACAATCATTGCCTATATCACCCAACATACCATGCTATATATGCCAACATGGCATCAAGCTAAGTAACGATGTTTTACTGAAAATCTGACATAAATTTCCCGAGTTTCAGACCAAATCCTCAGGGAGCCCCCAACCCACCTATAACTAAGTTGTGAATCCCTCAGGCATCCCCTGCACCTTCTAACCTAAATTGGACTCTCTAGTCTCTACAATTAAAATTGGAGTTAATTGATGGTAAGCACAGAAATATTAGCATGGAAAATCCCTCAACACATTGGAAACTCAACGAAGTTGCCAACCTAATACAGCATAGCCAGAGCAAAAGCACTGTTCACCAAGACTGAAGACGCACTCACAAACATCCTCTATGAAGAACATCAAGCTACAGATCAAATCCAGAAATGGTTCCTTCCAGAAACAGTTTCCACCAACAGCCGAGCGAGATGTGCACGATGAACCACGCCCGTTAATTAGTAAATATACGCGACCTATAATCATGGCGCGTCATCTGACCTATCTTGCTGTACTCGCGAAGCCCCCAACCGGTGATCCTCGATGCCCCACCCTTGTCCTTCCTATCCTTATTCTTCTCGCACTCATCCTTCCTTGGGGCCGCATTGCCGCCGCTGCATCAAGAAACCCAAAAAGATCCCCTCGCCTAAAGCCTTGATACAAGGAATTGATCGAGGAATCGGAACCAAGGAGGGCATATTGGTTACCGTTCGGGAAGCGGAGGGAGACTGGAAGCTTCGAGAATGTGCACGACGGCCAGGTCCAGTGCGGCGGGACCAGCCGGAGAAGCATCGCCGCTGGGAGGCGCCATTGCGGCTCGAGCTGCTGTTTGGGCTGCCCGGGGAGAGAGACAGAGAGGGGAGAGAGAGAGAGAGAGAGTAAAGTTGCTTTCCCTGTTTTATTTTATACCAGAGTAAAAGGGCATTCTTACGGTACTTCAAGGAGGAAGGAAGGGGAGAGGACAGGTCATGAAAAATAATGTAATTGCCGTTCGATTCGCACCGTTACTAGTTTGTAGGCAGTCAAATCCTTTAGTACCATATACTCTGTGGTAATTCATTATTACTACCATTACTATTATACTACTGTATACATAACGAATGTTCAGCTTTTTCAGATTATAAGCATTTCGCGGACACCTTATGAAACGCCGTTTCCATAGTGTTTATGGCCTTTCTTTGATTCGCAGGTTTACAAAACATAGAAGAAAAAAACAAGATTGCAGATAATACATAGGAACTCAATAGCCATATGAGCTTCCAAGAGATTAACCTCAAAAGAAATTGAGCAGGAAGCAGCACATGGGAGAAAATCATAAAATCCATAATACTACTAATTAGGTAATTCCTTAGAAATTATCCAAAGGGTTTGAAATCCCACAAAAATCCTTTGAATGCAACAGGCCCTTAAAATATGCACACAAACAATATGGAAAACATAGACTCCGCGCGCCCTAAAACATTTTGCATAATTTATGTGTACATTAATCTTTGTACGTTTATTCCAAACATTCTTCACATCCAGCTAGCCAAATAATGACGTACCATATTAGCATCGAGGTGTTCGGAAGGAAATAAAGCTCATTTTACCAGTTGCCACTCATGAAACCACACGATTTTGTTATGCAGTAAAGTCAATGGTCGGTGGCCCGCCATTGATCCCAGACCTGTAACTGCACAGTTTCAGTGTGGAACTAGCTGTACCCTCTCTTTCTATCTATTCAGTTGACACGCAAGTCCGCAAAAAAAAAAAGTCATGGTCATGAATTATTCATTAATAATGTTGTATGGTGCCATGACATAATTTCTATTTCTATAGAAGAATGTGCTAACATCCGGTTCATCTTTTAATCGTGGCAGCTTGCATTTTACGAAAGGAGCTGGCTCTTGAATAAACATGTCACTCGCAACGATGTGCATGCCAAGAGTATAGTAGTCGAATCCTCTACTTTCCTAAGTAATAGTTGAGCATTTCTTTTGAGAATCACGATCGATGTAAAAGTGCACGCTCACACATGAGACTACTCATAGTGAGAAGTAAGAGTATCTCCAGTCGCGTCCCCAAACATCATTTGGGGACGGCGAATAAGAAATGGAGAAAAACATTTTCCGGTCGCGTCCCCCAATACTAAATAGGGTCTCATTTTATGTCCGGCTACGGGAACGCCGGACGTAAAAACAGCGTACTGCATGCAACCCCTAGTCCCTACATGTCATTCTCTTTTCTCACACTTTCTCTCACATACTTTTCCCATATGTGGTGGTCCCCTCTATTAAAATGCATATATCCGGACGCTGTTTGAGGGACGCGCCTAGGAAGGGTCTCTTTTTTGTACAGATTTTTAGTCTCTTTTTGTCCGGCGTTGTCTCCAAACGTGCCTCAAATCGTCGTGCCGGACGTTTTTTGAGGAACGCGGCCGAAGATGCTCTAACATAGAGTAGTAACATGCTACTACCTCTATAGTGGCCTAGTGGGTAGTAACATATGTGTGGTATTATGCAATATCATATTTACTAGGTTGTAGACTCATCTTATCTTGGAAAATGTGATGTTATGGTAACATAGTTAGTTACCAGAGCCTCTTTCTTCATTTATTGTCATACCATGTCACCAAAATATCTTGTGTATGATGTTACTACCTATATTACTCTCACTATGAGTAGTCTAAGTCTGGTCATAGTAGAGAGTAACTTAGACTAGTAACATGTTACTAGTTTATGTTATTACTTCCGTAGTGGATATCAACTTATATGTGGTTTCATGCATCGTGTCTTTTATTACGTTGTAGACTCATATTGTCTTGGGGTGTGAGATCTTATGGTAACATAGCTAGTTACTACCTTACTCTCTTTCTTCATTTATTGTTATGTCTTGTCACCAAAACGTCTTGAGGTGTGTGATGTTACTGGCTTACTACCTACTCCCAGTATGAGTAGTCTAAGACATATAAATGAACAATTCTAGTTTAATGAATAATTAGATATACTAGAGAAAATGAGTAGTCTAAGACATATTAATGAACAATTCTACCTACTCCCTCCGTTCTGATTTAGTCTACATTCTAGAGAAAATGAGATAAACTAGTGTTACATTTATTAGTACTACTTAGATAGGAGTATATGAGCAACCAATTCAAGCTACATTGAAAATAACAACGTCTAAAGGGAGCAAAACCACTTTGTTTTTCCGTGTTATTGTTGACTAAAAGCTATAATGTAGAGTATTTTAGAATAAATTTTGAAGCTAAAATGTAGACTATTTTACAACGGTAAGAGTATGTTACTCCAAGTATGAGTAGTCTAAGACATATTCAAATGATAGAAACAGGCTTTCATAAACATAATGGGGGCAATAGACTTTTACTACACTTTTTGCGTGGAGAAAACAACAGGAAACTATTTTCATGCTACATAGTTTTCATTAACAAAAGGTTGAAATCAAGGTTATAATACAAGAAAAAAATACTAAGACTGACCAAACAAGAAATTTGTAAAGTGAGACCGCCAAGTCCTTCCGGGCTAGTTGGTTAAGGGATTCCCGAAAGAGTAAGTCCTAGGATGGACACAAAGATCTTCAACACATGGAAGAAAGAGTTGAAGAGAACACACATGACACCATACCACTTTACTTTTGCATCGCATTTAGTTTACCTTTCATATTACATTTAATTAACTTTACTTGTTGCATATTTACTTTATTTACTATACTTTATATATTTGTTTTCAATTCTAATACGAAATATTATGCTTGACAACCACTTTGTGGAGTTGGGGACAAAGGGCAACATTTCTTTTGTAGGTCGTTTGAAGAGGAAAGAAAGAGTATAATTTATTGTTACTCCGAGAGTTTAATATAAAATCTCGAGCCACCTTTACAGGGAAACCTACATCGCTTTTTTTTTCTTGAAGTCCAAAGAAAATTGTATGCTAATGAATTTGGTGCCATCACCCATCTAGTTTCTCAAAAATGGGGCCATGTAAATTATTATCCCGGAAAATGTATAGAAGTGTAACGAAGAGTAAAGAAAACAAGCATGGAGCATCAAAAATTATAGATATGTTTGCAACGTATCAGTATCCCCAAGCTTAACTCATGCTCGTCCTCGAGTAGGTAAGTGATAACAAAAATAATTTTTAAGCTGACATGCAACCAACACAATCGTGATCAAGTTATTGTAAAAGCATTGTGTGTTGGGATCAAATTACTCTAAACATAGGCATGACAGACATAATTCTAACAATAGAACTTAGCAACTATGTTATAAAATGAGAAGTAACTCAAACAAAGGATCATGAATAATAGTGCACTGAAAGCAACTATTTGTTTATGAGCATAGAGAAAACATAGCAAAGTGGTACTCATCTTGTCCTTTATGAAGTAGACAAAACATAAATGCTAGGATACCTTTAAAGTTCAAAGGGTGATTAGACACAAGTAATTTAAGAACAAGCAATAGCATAATCATGAATCAATTAATAATAAATTTTGCAATGTTCAAAAAATCGGTAATCGTTAAGCTGCTCGGTTGGCTTGAGTTTTGGGATTAATCGGAAATCGGCCTATTAAGCTGATTTAATCGGCCGACTATTAATCGGCGAGGTTTTTTCAAAATTGCGAGGTTCGGAGCACTAAAATATGATATATTGAACAAGTAAAACCTGTAAAAGAGCACAACATCAGTACTTGATAAGAGCAATATTCGAAATATTACCTTTAATGTTTGACCAAACTTAGACAATCGACCACACATGCAAATCCACTAATCCACTGGCATGGTAGCTGAACAAATTAGAAGATCAATACGAAAGTACCAATACGGCGAGTACATATTACTATTACATAGTAACCAGGTCCAAAGATACATATAGCAGCAACATCACGAACAGTCCATATTATATAACCATGTCTAGAAAATAAAGAGTTCTCTCACAAGCAAAATAAAATAGATAGGAATGGGATTGTTAGATCCCAAGATTCAAGGCTGCATCACATCCTCCCGGCATCTCTTTTCCACACAACTTGCATCTGACGCTTTGCAAGTCATCTGGATCAAACAACATTGCAAACTCCCATCCCATATCATGAATTCCTCTCAAGGGTAAGGGAACTTGCCAACTCTTTAGCACGAAGCAGCCATCTACAAAAGGTAAATTGGTGGCATCATGTATTGTAAAGATTATATTAAACGTAAAACACGATGCTCTGTACAACACTTCAAATAAGAACCATGCTCTGTACTACACACATATTATACTAGCTACGTCGTGAATAGTAGCTACGGATCTGAGACTATCTAGCATCTTGCATCTTTGTCCCGAAACTAGCTACGACT
>NC_061513.1:140704587-140746681 GCF_022539505.1 Lolium rigidum | reverse complement strand
TAAGTTGCAAGCAATAGATTATCGCATTAAGAAATATGTGTAAAGTAAACAATAGAATTACCCTCGGATAAAATATTGTTGTTTTCTCCCTAGTAGCAACAACACATCTACAATCTTAGAAGTTATTGTCACTTTTCCAAAAAACTAGAGGCATGAACCTACTATCGAGCATAAATACTCCCTCTTGAAGTCATAAGCATCTACTTGGCCAGAGTATCTACTAATAAGGGAGAGCATGCAAGATCACAAATAACATATGACAAGAATATATAATAGATCTCAACATAGTATTCAATATTCATCGGATCCCAGCAAACACAACATGTAGCATTACATAAGGATGATCTTGATCATGTAGGGAAGCTCACAAGATCTAAACATGAGGCACAAATTTGAGAAGACTGCCATCTAGCTACGCTATGGACCCATAGTCCGAGGATGAACTAATCACGCATCACTTCGGAGGCGGGCATGGAGATGTAGATGCCTCCGGCGATGATTTCCCCCTCCGGCAGGATGCCGGGAAGAGCTTCAGAACCCTCCCGAGCTAGGGTCAGCAATGGCGGCAGCAGCGGAACTTTTCGTGGATGGTGGCTCGGGTGTTTAGGGTTTTCCCGAGATCGTGAATAAATAGGCAGAAGGGTGATGTCGGTGGAGGCTAGGGGGCCCACACCACCCTTAGGAGCGGGCCCGAGCCAGGCCGCGCCTAGGGTTGGTCTGGCCGCCCTCTTGCCTTTCTTCAACTCCCCTTCGGACTTCGTCTTTGTTACGGTAAAATATTGACTTCGACTTTTGTTTCATCCAATTCCGAGAATATTTCCTGAAATACAAAACAACGTAAAACTGAAACTGGCACTGTGGCATCTTGTTAATAGGTTAGTGCCGAAAAATGTATAAAAGTACAATGAAGCGTGAGCAAAACGTATATGAATTGGTGTAAAACAAGCATGGAGCATCAAAACTTATAGATACGTTTGCGACGTATCAGAGCCAAGAGTGCGAACGATGGGCTCCGAATGCAAGATTGGGCGAGAGCGCGCAAGTTCAAGGTCCTCTCGATGGAAGTAAAACCCATACTCTTGCAAGGATATGTATGAGCTCGCGGTGTGCAGATTTTCTCCTTGAGTTGTTTGATCTCTCGAGGGAGGAGCTGGGTGTCTATGTTTCCTGGTTGCTCCTTGGGGCTTGGAGCATGCCCTTCTATGGGCTCCCTAGGTCACCTTATATACACAGTGCCCAGTATACGACGCCCAGTATACAACAAAGAGAGGAAAAGGACAAAGCTAGGTTGTGTCTCATCACTACAGGAGTCGGACATCATGGAGTTGACAACACCATGCCTACGTAGTGCCCATATTCTAGCAGACAGTACCATTGTGGTCAGCGGTATATAGTTGTCTCCGGCATCTATCCCATCGGAACATTGGGGACAACTCCATAGTGCATTGTCCTTGTGTTCGATAGCACGTAAACCCTATGACTTTCTGGACAACCGGCTACAACATATAGGCGGCCGGCCAAGGTGCCAAAGCCTAGCCGGCCATGGCTGCCAATGGGGCAGCCGTCCGAGAGGCCAAGGGGGTCAGCCGGCCAAGAAACCAAAGCCTAGCTGGCCATGGCAGCCAAGGGGGCAGCCGACCAGGGAGGCCAAGGGTCTAGCCGGCCATGCCAGAGCCGGACAGGGGCCAGCCAGGCAGGGCTCCAACCGCCCAAGCTTCGGCCGGCCTGGACCCATCCCTGTAAGTCCACTTCGAACTCGATTCTTCTCGATATGTTGTCTTGAGAATACATGGGTCATCCCCCGACACCTCCCCTCCTACCATATGTCACATAAAGGAAGGCGGAAAGGAAGGAAAGAATAATCTATCCTATATAGAGTACTGGAAAGTGATTCCTTTAGTGTTTCGACGGAAAGAAATAATTAACAAAGAATGGAAACATGGATAAAAAATATTAGTTTTACATAAAAATTGCAAAACATGCATGCATAGAAATCTCGCTATTTGAGCATTTGTTGTCAAGAGTGTTTGATAGCCAGCGAAAGCACCGGATCACCAAAGAAGCACACAAACCTACTTTTGAAATATCTTACACTTTTCGTTGCTTAGAACTTGGTAATTAAAATAGTAGGTAAAACTATAAGCTAAATTTTAATTTTTTGCAAACAATAAACTAAAGTTTACTTAAGAAAAATAAAACAAAAATATCAATGCAAGAGATCTTAAACCAATGTAACAAATCAAAGCAACTTATAGTTAGCACCTCTCTCTCTATCATATCTCACCGGATGCAACTCATGCAGAGGGATTAGACATGAGAGGGCAATAGAGGAGGTAAACAATGACTCCTAGATACATGGGCTTCTTTCGTCTCAAGAGGATGAGAAGTTGGAGTTATGGTAAGGAGCTTAGAAGCCAAAAACAATGTGGGCAACATGATTAAAAAACAACACCTTCTTAGAAAAAAACATTTTTAAGCTGTGTTAGGCTATGTCACAACTTCCAACTTCTCCAAATCTTTGGATAATGTTGAATTGAACACCCTAGAATCACGAAGCTAAACCCGCAAGACCCAAAACCACGTGAAAAATGAGAAGCTAGTATTTTGAATGGTTGGATTTCCTTTTTTTTTTATAGCTATGCCACCGCTAAGTGAGTTGTAGCGATAATTCATATTGTTTCTCTCATCTCCCTCATTTTTTTCTCTTTGTCTCTCCATGTCTGCCCCGCTTGCGTGTAACTTGTTCTTAGCACCCTGATCATTAATCAGGCGTGCAAAATAATCGCACAAGAGAATATATATGCATGAAGGACAGTGTAAAACAAGTTTAAAATAAATAATTTGTAACCCAAATCGCATGCCAGATTCATTTCATTTACATTGTTTTGATTCATACTAACAACAACTATATACTAGATCGACACGTCGTTATGTTTCGGTGAACAATCTTTTTGAATTTCCAACCTATTATGTAAGAAGGCACCACATTGTGTGACAAATTTATAAACCGCCATATGGAAACTTTGGCCGTGAAAGTTATATATAGTTGAAACGTACCATCATAGGATGTAGTTCAATCTTATCGAGACAAAACCAAGGTGAAGACGAATCATCCATTTGGGTCCATGGTTTGAGAAAAGAAATATTTTGAATTTTCCATTAAAAATGCTCTTTGGCATCATCATGCATGCCAACAACATTGACGTGCTAGATTGCTAACGCCGAAACGCCATCCCAGTGTTCATAAACAAAACCAAGTTGTATAAACAGTCTCATAAGTCATAACTCGGAACTCGTCATGGTGTGGAGTTTGCGGAGATATAATTTCCGCCTCCAAACTCCTTAGGTTGTTTGCCACGGTTGCCTGGCCTATCACGGGCCCACCTCGGCAAGCGCCTAAACATGTCGTGCCTGGGCCGCGATCTAGAGCTCGCCTTGTGCCGGCATAACACAGCCCATTTAGCTTTTTCTATATTTTCTTGATTTTTTCCATTTCGCGGAAAAACAGTTGAAATGCCTACACGGTCCAGCCCATTTTAATTTTTAAGCATACCCGGCCCGTTTAATGACCGGGCCATACCTGTGCCCTTTTCAGAACACCCATCTAAATACGGGCCTCCATGGGCCATGCCGTACCAGGCCCGTTTAAGTGAGTGTCGTGCCGTGCTGGGCCTGGGTTGTCCCACCAGCCGGGTGAAGCAATCTACATCCCCGGATAAGATAACACACAGGCACGGACACGGGCAGCAGCTCGAACTCCATCCTGGTCTCCAGCCATGGCCACCGCCACCTCCCCGCTCCTCTCCCTCTCTTCCCTCTCCGCCTCCCTCCCTTCCCCCGTCCGGGCGCCCGCCTCCCTCTCCCTCCGCGCCCTCGCCCCGCAGGCCCGTCTTTCGACCTCCTACGCCGCCTTCCCCATCGGTACAGCACCTCTCTTCTCCCGCTCGAGTTTTCTCAAGAAAGTTTCCGTTTATCCGTCATTGACTGGCAATGCCTTGGCCAGGTGGGTTCGGGACCTCGGCGTCTACGGGGAGGTGGAGGAGGAGGGGCTTGAGGTGGTGTGCGCCGAGCCGCCCAAGACCGGAAGGCAGCCGGACTCGGTCAAGAAGAGGGAGCGCCAGAATGACGCGCACCGCATCCGCAACCATGCCCGCAAGGCCGAGATGCGCACCCGGATGAAGAAGGTATACAATAATGCCTAAGCCCTAATGGCGGGTGCATCCCTTTCTCCCTGTTTAAAGATTTTGGCACTGAAACTATTTGCACCATGAGGTGAAAATGGGGAATCGTTTCTTTCGGATAAACACATGTTGCTTAAAGTTCTGCCACTAGAGACTATTGACATTCTGCGGTGAATATGGGGAATCGTTTACTGGAGATAAACACATTTCGACTTGTATGGGGAGCCTATAAGCTGCAAATTATTGGAGTTTAGGAGTCTGTACAATGTGTGTAGATTTCGCCCACAAACATTTCTTGCATTCTAATACATATTATTGTCAGTTTAGATGGTTTTGATGTAATGTTAAGCTAAAATGGACTGAAATAGGTTGTAAAAAGCACCTGGTCAATAGGATATCACAGGTGGATTTACGCATGTATTATTGCCCAGTTGCCCACGAAACAGCCGAAAAGGGAGAAAAAGTAACAGGCCACCAAATATAATTTCCTTAGTATATCCCATTCATGTAAATTGTACTTGTTCCATGTTATTTATGTGAATCTGAGGGCATGTAAAATACTGGTTATGGGTACGAGGACTGTTTTGTCTGTACAAACATTTAATAGTACTCCGTATTCTTCATGCAGGAATTAATAAGTTAAGCTTTTTTTATTTGAAACCATATGTCATAAGTTTTTGCTATTTGATAGGTTTTCAGAGCCCTTGAGAAGCTCAGGAAGAAGGCTGACGCCCAACCTGAAGAAATCATTGAAATAGAGAAACTGATTTCCGAGGCATACAAAGCCATCGACAAGACAGTGAAGGTTGGTGCCATGCACAGGAATACTGGAGACCATCGCAAGTCCAGGCTGGCAAGGAGGAAGAAGGCGATCGAGATACTCCGTGGTTGGTATGTTCCAAATGCTGAACCTGCTGCTACTGCTGCCTAGTTTCTGGGAGAATCATCATCACGAATTTTCAGCAGCTTTGTTTTCGTCACGTCTTCCAATTTTTTGGACAGCATATATTATGGACCGAACTAAATAGCTTCCTGAGTTTTCTCCATGTCAAGCATGCTGTTTATATCTTTTGGTACTGTCTACTGTGTTTATGTGCTTGCTATGCACTAGAAGCCTTGACAAAATTTGGCTTTCTTATCTTACATTCCTGTTGTTGACTTGTTCACATCAGTGTTGTAAACCTTTAAACTGAAATGTACCTGTTGTATGGTGTGTACAAATATCTTCAGCTAGAGTATGATCAGTACAAATGTTTTCTCTTATTGATGTCTTGCATCTCTCACGGCTATTTTAGTTGTTACTAAAATACGACCCTGGAGAGGACTATTATTACCCTGGAAAGGACATATTTCTTCATGTAGGATGTATTGCTGCAGGCCTGATACTACAAATCTTTATCAATGTGATACTAGAGGGACAAACTACTCCGTATTTGTTTTAGATACAGGGCATTGTAGATTGTTTCAGCCTGGTTCTTTCTTTATCATTTTAAATATCCACAAAAGATTGCTTGTCAGCAATTGGCATTTGGGACGTCTCTTAACTGCAGCTACCTGAGGTTTAGGCACACCTGCACTAAGTGCAAACACATCCACGTTCAGGATAATAACAGGCAGAATGTTGCAATAAGATGGAAGGGTTAAGCCTTTCTATAAGTGAGTTCTTTGGATCCAGTCCCTGCAGAAGTTGGCAAGTTTTGTCCTTCGTACCTAGAGCTGGCGAAGAACCGTTTTATAGCCAGAAACGCCAAGAACTGGGAGTTCTTCAAACTGCAGCCATTTGACATCAATTGATCTGGGTCAAAACGGACTAGGGGTGATGCTTCCGAGCTCGATAGCAATCCTGTCCACCGCTATACGGCCGATAAGCCTATCGAGGAAGAACACGGGTACCGGCAACCTGATCAGCCTGGCCAGACTCATGCTGCAGGAGAACCTTCCCACGGGAGCCTTTTCTGCAGAGAGTGTTCCTTGAAATGATCATTGGGAAGGCTCCAACTGACGAGATGTTCAGAGATGGCCTGAGCTTGCTTCGGTTTGCGGCGTCAGCCTTACCAGGTAACATCTTGCGGGCCGCCAACCCGGTTCTCCTCTTGCTTATCCTCCGTCGTATGGATCGGTTTCTCCGCCTCGGAGTTGGGTTGAGGTCGTGGACCACTCAGCGGTGGCGCCAAGACCCTCTCCAACGAGTTGCGAGCAGTTCAAGATCAACGTCACTCTGGACTCTCTCTTTCAGTCTCAGGTTGCCTTGATGCGCATGGAGCTCCTTCAGCTAGTTGATGTCCGTGTCGAGGAGGCGTCTCGCCCACTTCGTGAAGAGGTGGCAGCTCTCAAGCTGTTGATGGCGTGTGCTGGTGTTTCTGTGGAGCCGACTGAGGCATGTCCTTCTGTTGGTTTGGGACTCGCCAAAGCGCAGGCTTCGATCGCGCTTGACTCCTCTGAGCAGAAGTCGGTGGTTGAGGAAGAGCACCTCCACGGTTGTTTCTCTCCTCGTGGCCCATCATCGCTCCCTCACGAGTCGGCTGCCTCTGAGTGCTAGGGCATGGACATGATTGCGGCTCAGTCGATTGGCCTTGAGTTGAGTGATGTTGCTGACACACCTGTCTCTCTCTCGCATGAGTCCGGCGAACAGGTGGTTGCTAAGTCAGGAGTGTTGACACCTGTGCCTGCATCCTCTCCACCGTAGCGGGAGCCTTGCCAGTCGCCGCCCCTGTTGTGTTGGATGACTCTAAGTGCGAGGACATAGACGAGTTCTTGGCTCCGGTGTTGCAAATCACCGAAGAGCTACATGAGTTGCGTGGGGATTCTCCCGGGGCGTTTCCGTCGGCGTTGTGCTCTTTTGAGACCATGGAGGTGGCCACAACACCCTCTCCATCGTAGTCGGAGCCTTGCCAATCCCTCGCCTCTTTGGACCATGGAGCAGTGCTGGTTCCTAGCTCAGATGCTCTTTTTGCAAAGGAGCTTTGTGGTTTGCTCGCTAGTTTGGAAGCGGCTAGCCCTCGTCGGAATTTGGATTTATTTTATCGATGCAAATTAGATTTGGATAGGGATATGGCAGGGAAATTGCCTGCGTCTTGGCAGGTAAAGCGAGGACATGATCAAGAAGGTGGAGAAGTCTCTTAAGAAGGTATCTATCAGAAGGATAAGGAGGAGAGCCATAACAAGAGAAGTTTGAGAAACTATTTAAGTGATGGAATCGTTTTGGGTTGTCATATCCTTTTAGTGGGTCTTTTTTGCGATGTTGTGCTTTTTGGTTGTCGGTTCTAGTTGGTTCTCTTGTGGGTATGCTCTTGGTGTGGGTTTGGCCCTATTGTTGTAGGTTTTCGTTCCTAAAAACTGAGCACCTTCTTCTTAATTAATAGATGAGGCAAAGCTTTTGCCTCCGTTTCAAAAAAAAAAAACTATCGGGCAGGATGAGCATTGACAGTGCTGCAGTTGAGTTGCGACCCGTCAGAGACACTTTTTCTATGCCTCAACTACTATCTCCATTGGGAATGGCAAGATTGCTAGTTTTTTGACTCACCTTGGCTCAATAGCACGAAGCCCAAAGACATATCTCCTCTAATTTATGAAGCTTCTACAAGAAAGAGATGGAAGGTCAACCAAGCGTTGTTGGGCCATGCTTGGGTTAAAAAAATCAAGATGGACACAAACCTCACCATCCAACATTTACATGAGTACATCCGGCTATGGACACTTCTTCGACGCATTCATCTCAATGAACTTCTTGAAGACACAATCACGTGGAACACCACCGACAATGGAGAGTACTCCTCGGCCGCGGCCTACAAAGCATAATTCTTCGGCGTCTTGACTACCAACATGACTAGGCTTGTGTGGAAGGCTTGGGCCCCCCTGAAGATCAAGTTCTTCGTTTGGTTGGCTCTCCATAATAGGATTTGGACGGCGGACCGTCTTGCGAGGAGGGGTAGAACCAATTGTGAGTTGCCCGCTTTGCAACCAAACTCAAGAAACGGCGGCCCATCTTTTTTCCCATTGCAGCTACACCAAGCGCTTTTGGGAAATGGTGAAAAGTTGGATTGTCATACCTTCCATTCACATCCATGAGTGGACGGACGATCTCTCCCTCGAGGGTTGGTGGTCCAAGATGTTGAATGAGGCTTCGGACAACCTGTAAGGCGTTGGCTTCCCTAACCATGCTTCTTAGTTGGACCATTTGGAAGGAACGGAATGCTAGAGTTTTCAACCACAAGTCCACCAACTACCACCCTCCTCAACATCATCAAATCCAAAGTGAAGCTTTGGGTTGCCGCGGGTGCGAAGTGTTTGAGCTTTGTATTAACGGGAGAGTAATTCCTTAGTTTCCTGTCTTTTGTTTTTCTTGGTGGATCTTGGTCTTGTCTAAACTTTTCCCCTTAATTAATGAATAGTGACAAATCTTTTGCCACTTGTTTCAAAAAAAAAGTCTTACACACACAAGGGCCACTGCCCAGATCAGAATGAAAAAGGTTCATACATGGACACGCCGTCCTCATACCAAGCGCCCCAACGACTCGGTAACACACACACGATAACAGCAGGAAGAGGGAGGTCAGCTCTGGTCCGAGGACGGGCGTCACGAGTAATGCTACAGGTACGGACAGATTTTACAGAAATTACTTAGGCTAGTCATAGTGTTAGTATCATAGCTAGTATCATGTGCATTGATCCCACAAAAATACTGATGTGACAGCTAATTAAGGAGGAGAGAGGAGATTAGAGTAACATAGGTAGATACTTGTATCATAGCGCATGTCACAAGAAAAGTTAATGGCAAACAAATCTTGTGCACAAATTTACATTGAGATTCTAAAAAGCAATAAATATAGCATGACTATGATACTACTTCATGATACTAACCACTATAGAGATAGTATCATATACAAGTATCATATGCATGATACTACTACATAATACTTACCACTATGACCAGCCTTATAGACATGAGTGGAAGTGCAAACCGTTCCCCGGATAAAATTTCAACCAACCACGTCCATCCGTAGAGTTTCCGTAAGCCATGCAGCCCGTAAGTCTAGGATTATTGCGGCGTCACCGTCTTCATGCGTCTGCCCCTAGGGACGGGCGTGTACAGCGTAGACGCCGGTGTCGCCACCTCTGCCTCCGGCTGCTGCCACTCCACCTCTGCCTCCGCATCCACGCCATCGCCACCGTCCTCCAGCTCGTCAGAGACACTTGCCTTAGTAAGTTTCACTGAGGCAGAACAATAGGCCCGAAGAAATGCCATGCGCAAGCTTGTGTTCGGACAGTGATAGAGCGATCTTTTTCAGCGGTAACAAAACTTCCATAAAGCAGAGCAAGTTGCTATCGCTGGCTATAAGAACACGCACAAAAACTGGAGCATCGCCTGGTCAAATGGCTTGGGGCTCGTGTACCAGCTTTGCACTCTGCGTTGCAAGAGTGACCACCAGACCAAAACAAAAAAGCAAGAAAGATGAAAATTTTAGCGAACCAAAAGATTTAACCTCAGAATATGATGCCACTCGGAGTGCACACTTGAAAAGATTTACATACTTCCGGCGTCCAATTAGTACCCGAAATCGTGAACCACTTGCAACACTGATATAAACCAGATGAAGCTTTCTTCGTCAACGACTTCGATATGATAATACTTCCAAGTTCCAAGGAACTATCATCATCCATGCTAATCAAATAAAGTTAAAGAGGACAATGAAATCGTTGACTACTTAAATAAATAAAGTAAAGATAATATGAGCAGTACTGTTTATCCGTTCGCCCCTCACACATATATATACAAAAAACAGTTCATGAAGCTCACGTACCAAATATTTCATGGATGCAGGACTTCATCCTACCAAGTAATGCATCTTGACAAAAGGCATTTCTTTCAGCTCCCATAATTGTCTGGTGAGCTAGATCGAAGAAGGAAGTACAGAATGGCGATAATCTTTTCCATCTCCTTTTTGGGGAATGGGCACTGTGTTAATGCTTCAAGATGATACAACATCACCCTACTTCTACAACAACATGACATCAAGAGACTCTCAAGGTCTCGAGGAAGCACACATGAAAATCTTCCTACTGATTTACCTAAATAGAAAGGGGAAGGTTGAAGCAATGGCCATGCCTTCATGAGACTGATCATGGAAGCCACGCTGAAATGAGCACCCAGCATCACTCACACATTAACTCTTGCTAGAAAAATAAATGACTTGACAAGGAAAAGAATATCAGGATAATTAACGCAGCCTGTGTGCAAGCTTCAGAACCAAAGCCGTTATCAACGTTTACACATAGCAGCACATATAAGAATCATCTACCGTAGACCTAATAACCTGCTAGGCATAAAAAGGAGACAAAATTGCAGGTTAAAATCTCAAGCCTGAGAGATTGCCCTATAAACTAGGTCAAGTTTTCATAAGAGTATATAGCTATACATAGCTGTGCAAAAGAATCTGGCTGTGCCAGTTCTGACATGTCACTTGATTTATCAGATTCTTGAATCTCTAATGAGAGGTGCATGACAGTTCTTTCTTACGCCTGACCCCTTCAAGGATTGAGAGATCATCATGCAATGTGAATGGTGCACTGAAAACAGAG
This sequence comes from Lolium rigidum, assembly GCF_022539505.1. Classification (NCBI taxonomy): domain Eukaryota; kingdom Viridiplantae; phylum Streptophyta; class Magnoliopsida; order Poales; family Poaceae; genus Lolium; species Lolium rigidum. The sequence continues at coordinate 140,735,921 of NC_061513.1, read as the reverse complement.
TTGCAGACTTTAGGTTAGGAGCTAGACCTGCTAATCTGGAGAGAAGTATGAAAAAATAGTAGTTAACAGGGACATACCCATTGAATTCGAAACGGACAAACTTCGAGTCTTCTGAAATCTCAATTTCCACCGTTGCTTTCAGAGATGTCTGTTTAAAGATAAATGACATCAATTTCACTTGTACAAATTTCTTTTGCTTGTCTCTTTCTGTAAGACGGCATTTTAATGCCATTACATATCTAACTGAAAGACACTCCAAGCATGGCATAGGAATGCTACACTATCTAAAGTAGTCACTACTCACTAGTACTTAAAGTAATCCACATTGCTATGTTAGCTTGGAAGTTATAAACATGGGAATGCTGGTTGATTAACAAAATCAATATCTAAAACAAGCCATCTGAGACAACCCAAATTAATCAAGCGTACAAGGGCAATAAAATACAGCCAAATGTTACAGCTTAGTTGCAGTAATTGGGTTAAGCACTCTCCCATGGTTGCAGAGTAAGGAAAAAAATACCTTGACCAATACGAAAGGAAGGCGGATGCCATTAGCATTCTCTGCTGAGCGCTGCAGTGTCTGATTACGCGACTTGATATGTTGGAGGTCATCAAACTTCAAATGAATAAGAAAGAGTCTTCAGGCCATAACAGGCAAGTACAGAAAACCAAAGAAAACTTGCTGGATAACTGCAACACACTTTACCTGTTTTTCAATTTCCTGGAGGAGTCTCTTCTTGTTCCTAATCTTATTTATGAGTTCTCTGCGAACTTCCTTTGAAACAGAATATGGTAGCACTTAATTCATAATCACATAAAGGGTAATGCTCATCTGACCTGCAAATTAAGCACAACTACTGACCTCCAGCTTCTTCATCTTCTCGATTCTGTAATTCGAAAGGCCCATCCACTTTATCTCCTTTTTTTCTTTGGCAATAACTCGAAGTGCAATGAGAACATTGAAAGCATCATACACTCTCCTCCTAATATTTTTCTCATCAAACTATAAAGACAAGCATATTCTCGTTTAGCACGAAAGTTTTTTCAAAGGGGAAGAAAGAGGTCCATATTAATACAAAATAAGAGGAACAAACCCCTTGACCGATATGTTCCATGGACTTCAGCTCAGAATAAATTTCATCTGCAACCTGTAATAGATGTAGCTGTTGAGGTAGATGAAAGCCCAAGGGGGGAGAAAAAAAATCTCTTCTTAAACATTAATCTTTGGAAGGTGTGTTATGTATCATCAAAAAATACCATGACAGCAATGTAATGGAAGTACTTTCTTTTGTGGCTTTCAGTATTTAAATGGCAGGATGATTACTATTTTGCTCTTTGCGCCTCATAAGCTCAGGAAAGCTCTCCTGAGCTTATATGGCCTCAGTATGGAGTTCATTTCCATCTTGGCTGAACGATTACAGGTTATACGAAGGAATCCAGAGCACAATGACAGGAGATAAGACTCCATTAATATTAACATGGCACTAGAAAGTGATTTATTATGGCCAAACAGTGAAGTATACATAGGTTGGAGGATACCTCATTGTATGTTGTTCTTCCTTTGGCTTCAACTTTTTCACAAACTGCAAAATCAAGCCAAACAATCATTATACCAAAGTACACAGGTGTATGTTTCTGACTAAATCACAGTACCAGGTTAGCAACTTTTTACATTCATGACAGAAATACATCGTCTTGCAACAAAAGATGACAGAGAGCATCCCGAACAAGGATATAGCATACATGTATGACCTCACAAACTTTCTATCAACACAACTTCCTCTGACCTATCACTGGAGTGAACTAAAGTAACCGTAATGAGCGGTGAACACTGAGATATGCTTGTACATCATATGTAACAATCATTGCCTATATCACCCAACATACCATGCTATATATGCCAACATGGCATCAAGCTAAGTAACGATGTTTTACTGAAAATCTGACATAAATTTCCCGAGTTTCAGACCAAATCCTCAGGGAGCCCCCAACCCACCTATAACTAAGTTGTGAATCCCTCAGGCATCCCCTGCACCTTCTAACCTAAATTGGACTCTCTAGTCTCTACAATTAAAATTGGAGTTAATTGATGGTAAGCACAGAAATATTAGCATGGAAAATCCCTCAACACATTGGAAACTCAACGAAGTTGCCAACCTAATACAGCATAGCCAGAGCAAAAGCACTGTTCACCAAGACTGAAGACGCACTCACAAACATCCTCTATGAAGAACATCAAGCTACAGATCAAATCCAGAAATGGTTCCTTCCAGAAACAGTTTCCACCAACAGCCGAGCGAGATGTGCACGATGAACCACGCCCGTTAATTAGTAAATATACGCGACCTATAATCATGGCGCGTCATCTGACCTATCTTGCTGTACTCGCGAAGCCCCCAACCGGTGATCCTCGATGCCCCACCCTTGTCCTTCCTATCCTTATTCTTCTCGCACTCATCCTTCCTTGGGGCCGCATTGCCGCCGCTGCATCAAGAAACCCAAAAAGATCCCCTCGCCTAAAGCCTTGATACAAGGAATTGATCGAGGAATCGGAACCAAGGAGGGCATATTGGTTACCGTTCGGGAAGCGGAGGGAGACTGGAAGCTTCGAGAATGTGCACGACGGCCAGGTCCAGTGCGGCGGGACCAGCCGGAGAAGCATCGCCGCTGGGAGGCGCCATTGCGGCTCGAGCTGCTGTTTGGGCTGCCCGGGGAGAGAGACAGAGAGGGGAGAGAGAGAGAGAGAGAGTAAAGTTGCTTTCCCTGTTTTATTTTATACCAGAGTAAAAGGGCATTCTTACGGTACTTCAAGGAGGAAGGAAGGGGAGAGGACAGGTCATGAAAAATAATGTAATTGCCGTTCGATTCGCACCGTTACTAGTTTGTAGGCAGTCAAATCCTTTAGTACCATATACTCTGTGGTAATTCATTATTACTACCATTACTATTATACTACTGTATACATAACGAATGTTCAGCTTTTTCAGATTATAAGCATTTCGCGGACACCTTATGAAACGCCGTTTCCATAGTGTTTATGGCCTTTCTTTGATTCGCAGGTTTACAAAACATAGAAGAAAAAAAACAAGATTGCAGATAATACATAGGAACTCAATAGCCATATGAGCTTCCAAGAGATTAACCTCAAAAGAAATTGAGCAGGAAGCAGCACATGGGAGAAAATCATAAAATCCATAATACTACTAATTAGGTAATTCCTTAGAAATTATCCAAAGGGTTTGAAATCCCACAAAAATCCTTTGAATGCAACAGGCCCTTAAAATATGCACACAAACAATATGGAAAACATAGACTCCGCGCGCCCTAAAACATTTTGCATAATTTATGTGTACATTAATCTTTGTACGTTTATTCCAAACATTCTTCACATCCAGCTAGCCAAATAATGACGTACCATATTAGCATCGAGGTGTTCGGAAGGAAATAAAGCTCATTTTACCAGTTGCCACTCATGAAACCACACGATTTTGTTATGCAGTAAAGTCAATGGTCGGTGGCCCGCCATTGATCCCAGACCTGTAACTGCACAGTTTCAGTGTGGAACTAGCTGTACCCTCTCTTTCTATCTATTCAGTTGACACGCAAGTCCGCAAAAAAAAAAGTCATGGTCATGAATTATTCATTAATAATGTTGTATGGTGCCATGACATAATTTCTATTTCTATAGAAGAATGTGCTAACATCCGGTTCATCTTTTAATCGTGGCAGCTTGCATTTTACGAAAGGAGCTGGCTCTTGAATAAACATGTCACTCGCAACGATGTGCATGCCAAGAGTATAGTAGTCGAATCCTCTACTTTCCTAAGTAATAGTTGAGCATTTCTTTTGAGAATCACGATCGATGTAAAAGTGCACGCTCACACATGAGACTACTCATAGTGAGAAGTAAGAGTATCTCCAGTCGCGTCCCCAAACATCATTTGGGGGACGGCGAATAAGAAATGGAGAAAAACATTTTCCAGTCGCGTCCCCCAATACTAAATAGGGTCTCATTTTATGTCCGGCTACCGGGAACGCCGGACGCAAAAACAGCGTCTGCATGCAACCCCTAGTCCCTACATGTCATTCTCTTTTCTCACACTTTCTCTCACATACTTTTCCCATATGTGGTGGTCCCCTCTATTAAAATGCATATATCCGGACGCTGTTTGAGGGACGCGCCTAGGAAGGGTCTCTTTTTGTACAGATTTTTAGTCTCTTTTTGTCCGGCGTTGTCTCCAAACGTGCCTCAAATCGTCGTGCCGGACGTTTTTTGAGGAACGCGGCCGAAGATGCTCTAACATAGAGTAGTAACATGCTACTACCTCTATAGTGGCCTAGTGGGTAGTAACATATGTGTGGTATTATGCAATATCATATTTACTAGGTTGTAGACTCATCTTATCTTGGAAAATGTGATGTTATGGTAACATAGTTAGTTACCAGAGCCTCTTTCTTCATTTATTGTCATACCATGTCACCAAAATATCTTGTGTATGATGTTACTACCTATATTACTCTCACTATGAGTAGTCTAAGTCTGGTCATAGTAGAGAGTAACTTAGACTAGTAACATGTTACTAGTTTATGTTATTACTTCCGTAGTGGATATCAACTTATATGTGGTTTCATGCATCGTGTCTTTTATTACGTTGTAGACTCATATTGTCTTGGGGTGTGAGATCTTATGGTAACATAGCTAGTTACTACCTTACTCTCTTTCTTCATTTATTGTTATGTCTTGTCACCAAAACGTCTTGAGGTGTGTGATGTTACTCGGCTTACTACCTACTCCCGAGATGAGTAGTCTAAGACATATAAATGAACAATTCTAGTTTAATGAATAATTAGATATACTAGAGAAAATGAGTAGTCTAAGACATATTAATGAACAATTCTACCTACTCCCTCCGTTCTGATTTAGTCTACATTCTAGAGAAAATGAGATAAACTAGTGTTACATTTATTAGTACTACTTAGATAGGAGTATATGAGCAACCAATTCAAGCTACATTGAAAATAACAACGTCTAAAGGGAGCAAAACCACTTTGTTTTCCGTGTTATTGTTGACTAAAAGCTATAATGTAGAGTATTTTAGAATAAATTTTGAAGCTAAAATGTAGACTATTTTACAACGGTAAGAGTATGTTACTCCAAGTATGAGTAGTCTAAGACATATTCAAATGATAGAAACAGGCTTTCATAAACATAATGGGGGCAATAGACTTTTACTACACTTTTTGCGTGGAGAAAACAACAGGAAACTATTTTCATGCTACATAGTTTTCATTAACAAAAGGTTGAAATCAAGGTTATAATACAAGAAAAAAATACTAAGACTGACCAAACAAGAAATTTGTAAAGTGAGACCGCCAAGTCCTTCCGGGCTAGTTGGTTAAGGGATTCCCGAAAGAGTAAGTCCTAGGATGGACACAAAGATCTTCAACACATGGAAGAAAGAGTTGAAGAGAACACACATGACACCATACCACTTTACTTTTGCATCGCATTTAGTTTACCTTTCATATTACATTTAATTAACTTTACTTGTTGCATATTTACTTTATTTACTATACTTTATATATTTGTTTTCAATTCTAATACGAAATATTATGCTTGACAACCACTTTGTGGAGTTGGGGACAAAGGGCAACATTTCTTTTGTAGGTCGTTTGAAGAGGAAAGAAGAGTATAATTTATTGTTACTCCGAGAGTTTAATATAAAATCTCGAGCCACCTTTACAGGGAAACCTACATCGCTTTTTTTTCTTGAAGTCCAAAGAAAATTGTATGCTAATGAATTTGGTGCCATCACCCATCTAGTTTCTCAAAAATGGGGCCATGTAAATTATTATCCCGGAAAATGTATAGAAGTGTAACGAAGAGTAAAGAAAACAAGCATGGAGCATCAAAAATTATAGATATGTTTGCAACGTATCAGTATCCCCAAGCTTAACTCATGCTCGTCCTCGAGTAGGTAAGTGATAACAAAAATAATTTTTAAGCTGACATGCAACCAACACAATCGTGATCAAGTTATTGTAAAAGCATTGTGTGTTGGGATCAAATTACTCTAAACATAGGCATGACAGACATAATTCTAACAATAGAACTTAGCAACTATGTTATAAAATGAGAAGTAACTCAAACAAAGGATCATGAATAATAGTGCACTGAAAGCAACTATTTGTTTATGAGCATAGAGAAAACATAGCAAAGTGGTACTCATCTTGTCCTTTATGAAGTAGCAAAACATAAATGCTAGGATACCTTTAAAGTTCAAAGGGTGATTAGACACAAGTAATTTAAGAACAAGCAATAGCATAATCATGAATCAATTAATAATAAATTTTGCAATGTTCAAAAAATCGGTAATCGTTAACTGCTCGGTTGGCTTGAGTTTTGGGATTAATCGGAAATCGGCCTATTAACTGATTTAATCGGCCGACTATTAATCGGCGAGGTTTTTTCAAAATTGCAGGTTCGGAGCACTAAAATATGATATATTGAACAAGTAAAACCTGTAAAAGAGCACAACATCAGTACTTGATAAGAGCAATATTCGAAATATTACCTTTAATGTTTGACCAAACTTAGACAATCGACCACACATGCAAATCCACTAATCCACTCGGCATGGTAGCTGAACAAATTAGAAGATCAATACAGAGTACCAATACGGCAAGTACATATTACTATTACATAGTAACCAGGTCCAAAGATACATATAGCAGCAACATCACGAACAGTCCATATTATATAACCATGTCTAGAAAATAAAGAGTTCTCTCACAAGCAAAATAAAATAGATAGGAATGGGATTGTTAGATCCCAAGATTCAAGGCTGCATCACATCCTCCCGGCATCTCTTTTCCACACAACTTGCATCTGACGCTTTGCAAGTCATCTGGATCAAACAACATTGCAAACTCCCATCCCATATCATGAATTCCTCTCAAGGGTAAGGGAACTTGCCAACTCTTTAGCACGAAGCAGCCATCTACAAAAGGTAAATTGGTGGCATCATGTATTGTAAAGATTATATTAAACGTAAAACACGATGCTCTGTACAACACTTCAAATAAGAACCATGCTCTGTACTACACACATATTATACTAGCTACGTCGTGAATAGTAGCTACGGATCTGAGACTATCTAGCATCTTGCATCTTTGTCCTGAAACTAGCTACGACTCGAGTAATATTATCATACCATCCGGTACTGGTTCTTGGTTCCGATTAAAATAGCTATGGCATCTTGGTTATGAATAATAGCTGCGTGGATTGGAGATTACATACACGAGAATGATAAAAATAAGATGAGCATCATAATTATTTCAAGAAGGATCAAAATCTGATGGTCTACCACACAGCCGTGTACGTGAGAATTGGAAGATTCTCGAGATTGAACCAATATAGCTGACCAGGGAAAGAGAGGAGAATAAGACTGACATGATACCGTGTATTGGATTCAAGGGGGCGGAGATGTTCTTGAAGCAGGCGGTCGAGTAGAAAAGCAGGTCCTGCTGTCCTGGCGCCGGAACCCGACGGTTGACGGAGAGCGATTGGGCGTGTCGGGCTTGTGTTCCTGGACGACGTGAAGGCGACGAGGAGAGGCAGAAGCTGCTGCACGTCTGCCCTGGTGATGGCCTGCTAGATGCGCCGCTGGGGGCAAGCAATGGGGGCGGCGGCGATTGGAATCGTAGCAGTATTTCTAGAGGAAAGGAAGCGTCGAGTTAATCGCTCACATTAAATCACGCCACGGGAATTGTGCGGGAGGCGGTGGGTCGGGCGGATGGACTTATTTTGACATTTGGGCCGGACCATTTAATCGGACCATCCCGTTTAATCGTCTGTCAGAGCGATTAATCGTGTCTCACGAGTAACCCAGCCGAATCGCACTAATCTACACGGTCACTTCACGAGTAGCGATTAATCGAGCGATTAATCGTCTACTCGGCCGATTTTTTGAACAGTGAAATTTTGGGACTATGCACATTATACTCAGAATGACAACTATGCTTTATTAATTAGTGCATAAAGGAAGAAGATGAAGACTCAACATAAAAGTAGAAGAAAGACCTTGCGCAGAGGGAAGCAAGATTACTCATGTCTAGAGCTTATTTTAAATGCAATAGGAGTGTTGAAGAAATATATTTTGAGAGATATGCATGTCTATGTCAACGAATGGCATCAAACAATCTATCATCCTTTCATATAGTGACCTCAAGAGCGGCTCCCATGTAGTTCTCTAATGCACACCATTATTTAGGATCTCTCCAGTACATAATGTGCGGAGCATGATTTGTTTATTTTATATTTTATTTGGGATGGGCACCCGGTTGCCTTGCTCTTTTTGCAATATTAAGGACCAGCACATTATTCATGCTAGTCACGGAATGAAGTCATGAAAAGGCAATAAATCATTCAATACTTCCTCATGAGCTAAAACAAAACACAAACCAGGTAATAATGTTTAAAGGTTTAAAGGTAGCACACAAGCAATTCACTTTGGAGTGGCGGTGAAATACCACATATAGATATGTATGGTGGACACAATTGGCACTTTGGTTTTTGGTGGTTGGGTGCACGAGTAGAGCTCATACTCAGTATAGGCGAAGGCTAGCAAAAGACTGTGAGCGACCAACTAAGAGAGAAATAAAGGCCATAATCATGCATAGCGACAAAATATTATTAATCAAACCATAAAGTGATATTACAAGTCAAAAACTAAATGATCATATATGTTAGGTGATTGGTTTGTAGTCATAACATGATGTAAACATGTGCCAAGTCAACCCAATAAAGCATCAAAGGAGAATACCACAATATTATGTTGTGTATGATGGAAACAAAACATGATTCTTTCAATGACACATTATGCACTCTCAGCTATTTGAGACAATTCATGCTACAACAATAACTACTAAGCATATGATAAGAATAAAGGGATTTCTATTTTCGTGCCCTCGGGTCGTTAGTTGTACTCAGTTTTCCCCAGCCCCTTAGTTTTTCCTCAGTTTTCCCCAAGCCTATGTCTGAAACCCGCAGAAGGAGCTCAGACGGAAGGAATCCGTTTATTTGGACGTTCGTGCCGACGTGTTGCGCCGCGTCGTCCGTGGGGCCGCGTCATGTGGGCCGCGTCGCGTGGGGCTGGTAGAAAGGGACCGCGTGGGACGAGACGAGAAGCGTTTGGTTGCACGTGAGCAGGAGCTGGGTTTTGTCTCTCTCGGCCCAAATTGGCATTTTTAAGAGCACTTTTTCCCCTCTTTCTCTCTCTCGTCTTTTTCACCAAATTAGTATCAAATCTAGAGAAGCTTCTATTTCTGTCTTTCTTCAATATGGCAGCAAATCTAGTAGCAAATCTAGTAGCAAATCTCCGGCGTTATTTATGCCTTTTGGCCCTCGTTTTTGCCCAATATGGCAGCAAATCTAGAAGCTAGTATATGATAAATTCACAACAAGATAATCAAAAAACTAAGTATAATACATAAACCGCATACAAGCAGCCAAAAGCAGCCAATAACGTTGTTAATGTTCATGACAAACTAAGCTGAAAAATATACAAGACGCACGCAATGTATGGACAACAAGAAGATTAGGATACCCCAGGATGAATGAATTTGTTCTTCATTCCTCCTCATATATTTCTTCCTTTCTCCATTCGTGCATTACCCCAAGGAAATATTCATTGAACTACTTCCGTCTGCAGTGTGAGGCCAATACATCCTCCAAACGGTATGGTCTGTGTTCATTTCTCATACCGTAGAGTCCTATTCTATCCACACGTAGTGGCCACTCATCCCAGGCCTTTGTATCATGGGAGTACTCTCTGATATAACCCAAATCCGTGTAGTAGATGCTGCCAGGTCGAAGTGTCGGGTACACTCGGTGTCGACGGAGATACACCGGATATAATTCACGAAGAAGGCATTACCGCCAATGTTACTGACCGGATGGAGAGAGCGGCTCTGAGTGTCCACACGGTACACCAATGGTTTGCCCGCCAAAGCCTCGCTGACCAACAACACAAGCAGCAGATCATCATCCGACTTCACAAGGTAGAACTTCTGATATGCAAGTTCTGGAAATGAAATTAGTGTCTCCATCTTGACAGTGCTCGCGCGCTGCGCAACTGTACATTGGTGCACACTATTCTTCCGTTCTCAAAATTGTCCGCAGCCTATCGCATACAGTTCACCATTGAACGGGGTAATGCAACGCAGACAATGGTTCTTGATCGAAAATCTTCCTTCTCCCCAATCTTCATTTATATCCTTAGTTGGAGTGCTCTCATCGACCCTACCAATTTCCCGCGGGTAATGTGCGGCAACGAAGACCATAGTCGGGGATTTGATAACAGCGATCGATTTCGTAAAAACAGATGGCATTTGCGCCTCAAACATAGTGTTCGATTTCTTTGTGAGTGGGTTCGAGCCGTATCTTGTGCGGCGGGTTCTTCCGGGCAAGCACGATGACGCCACGGCAAAAGCCGACGAAGTAGTATCTAAAATATATTGATGAAGATAACATTCAGCACTAAGATGTTTAAGATTGAGAATAAAAAGGTAGATATGGAGGAATTTGAACCTTGTATGAACTTCCGATAGATCTATGGTGACGTAGCGTGATGTGCCGAGTTGGACGAAGGTGAACTCAGCGACACGTGTAAGGGCGTGGTCTAGCATGATCCATTCGTCCAGGTGCACGTCGGGCTCAGGCAAACCTGAGCGCCAATTTCTACAGACTTGCCTCATAGCAGAGTAGGTGTCGGCGTACTCCTCGTTCGCCAGTAAGCATTCGACGATCTTGTGAAGTGGTCCATCAGCCGAGAGAGAGGCCCAGTTCACGGAGGCGCCGCGCTTGGATGCGCCGCCCTCGGAGGCGACGCGCTCGGCGGCGACGGGCTCGGCGGCGACGGGCTCGGAGGCGACGGGCGCGGAGGCGACGGGCACGGAGGCGACGGCCGCCGGCGCATTCTTCTTCTCCATCGCCGGCAGGGTAGCGTGCGTACGGCGGTTGGGGTTTTTTCGATTTGGAGAAGTTGATGGAACGTGAGAGGGGTGGTTTCGTGCGTGAGAGAGAATGAGACGACCGTGTGCGAGAGGGAGGGAGGGAGGGGCTTACGCGTCCCTAAATGCGACCCGCGTCCTACGCGTCCACTATTTGCACGTCTGCACCGCGACACGCGTCAACAATGGCACGTCTTCCACTTCTGCACCGCAACACGCGTCCTCGGGTCTAACCCTGGAAATTTAGATATACTCAGGTATACCCTCGAGTCATATACTAGCATTTTTTGTGTGCTCAGTTTTCGCCTTGAGTGCTAATACTGGCTAGTGCAATATACTCAGTTTTACCCTCAAGTGGCTGGTCAACAGAGAGTCAACAAATGGGATTAACTAGTTAAATGAGTTATTTAATGTGCAAAAAATTCCGAAAAGAGTGGCACTTACTCATTGAGTCTTTACCACAAATTGCCACTTCTCAAATCATAGATAAATCATAGATAAATCAAGTTTCACCACAAATTGCCACTTCTCAAATCACCTAGTAGCTATGAAGGTGCATGGTTTTCCATAATAAGCCCTACCCAAAACAGCTTTCCCCAAAACATACTTTTTCTGATTTTTACACTCATGTAGATTTGTATTGCAAATAGTTTGAGGTAGGCCAAGATGGGTTTCATTGTACAAAACACGCATTTTCCATTTTTTAAATCTCATATTTGAATCCCTTAGTCTGTTTACTACTCACTTACCCTTGGTTTCTTGATACTACTCGCTTTGCCCTCTCCCTTCACAAACTCTCACGGACGCCCAACATTGCCCTGATTGGTCTAGCCCATGTCACGCGGATCGTGCCCGCCGACCGTTGATCGTATGATCTAACGGGCAGGATAACCCCTATCTCTCTCTCTCGGTCGGGCCACCACCCTCTCTCTCTCTCTCGTCGTCGGTTAGCTTCACGCAAAGTTTGGTTTTCTGCATTATTTTTCACAAGCTAAATTATAAACTCTTTTTAGGCATTACTTTTCACGCAAAAAATGATAAACCATCACCGATTTGTTGTAGCCATTACTTTTCACGCAAAAAATGATACACCATCACCCATTTCTTGTACCCATTACTTTTCACGCAAAAAACGATAAATCATCACCGATTTTGTTGTAGCCATTACTTTTCACGCAAAAAATGATACACCATCACGCATTTTTTGTAGCCATTACTTTTCACGCAAAAAACGATAAACCATCACCGATTTTGTTGTAGCCATTACTTTTCACGCAAAAAATGATACACCATCACCCATTTCTTGTAGCCAATACTTTTCACGCGAAAAACGATAAACCATCACCGATTTTGTTGTAGCCATTACTTTTCGCGCAAAAAATGATACACCATCACCCATTTCTTGTAGCCATTAATTTTCACGCAAAAAACGATAAACCATCACCGATTTTGTTGTAGCCATTAATTTTCACGCAAAAAATGATACACCATCACCCATTTCTTGTAGCCATTACTTTTCACGCAAAAAACGATAAACCATCACCGATTTTGTTGTAGCCATTACTTTTCACGCAAAAAATGATACACCATCACCCATTTCTGGTAGCCATTACTTTTCACGGTAAAATGATAAACTATATCACGAAGTTCCATTTCCGTCAAGATAGTCCGCATTACTTTTTTGTTGAGATACATACCCCCACAACGGTCGTCTCCTCCTTAATTTATTGTGTAAACCCCCACAATGGTCATCTCCTCCTTAATTTATTGTGTAAACCCCCACCAACGTTCACCTCCTCCTTATTTTATTGTGTAAACCCCTACAACGGTCATCTCTCCCTTATAAACACCCACACGGCCATCCCTTGTGTCAATAGGTTCTGCTCTCTCTTCTTCGTTCACATACACTTGATCCATTGCCATGGCTTCCATGTCTCGGACGCGGACCGGAAGGGGAAGGGGAAGGGGAAGTGGATCATCATCATTGCCACCACCACCGTCAACACTGCCATTGATCATAGAGGAGTTCTTCATCGTCGTCTATGAAGACCCTTTGGTCAAGAAGGTACGTACGCGTTCCCACATATATGATGCATGTGATTAATTATGGGCATGTTCTAAAAAACCTTTAATTTCAAACGATCGGCGATCGATCTCTTTGCAGAACTCCCAAAAAAATTTGCGGACTATCTTGACGGCCAGGAGCCGGCTAAGGTGTATCTGCGAGCAGCTGGACCGCGGTCCTCGTCTCTCGGACCGTGGAGGTCCTATTTGACGGACAAGGCCGGATGTACCTCGACAAGGGCTGGGAGAAATTCGCCATCGCGCACGGTGTGGATTTCGGCTGCTACGTACACTTCAAATATGAAGGCGATGATGTGCTCACAGTGAAGGTGTTCGACGGAACAATGTGCAGGAGGTACTACTACTCAGACGACGAAGATACTGACGATGAAAGCGACGACGACGTGAAGTCATGCATCCATCCCCTTTAGATAAGGGGATTATGACCAAGAATATATATGTAGCTTCATATGCATCGATTTAGAGATCTAGCTATTTTCTATATATTATGCATGTAAAAAATAATATCGCATTTCCACTATTATTCGAGCACCACATCCTCCAAACGATGCCGATGCCGATATCGGCATGGTCGAACAGCTATGCTCGCCGCCACCGCTAGGTCAACGTCGGGATGCACAATGTTTAGCATAAGAGTCACTTTAGATTAAGCTGCGAAAATAGTCACCCGCCACGGCGGTCATTGGCTGCGGAGGCCCCACAGAGCGGCAATATAATTTTCTATAAATAAATAGACGACCCACTCGGTCATTGGCTGCGGCAGCCCCATAGAGCGGCCCCATTTGTCATTGGCAGCACCGCGTATACAATCAGGAAATAAAACGGCCCACGCGTCGCCAGTAGATGGATGGCTACCCGTCAGCACGAGACGGTCAGAGAGGAACTGACCTGACGGTAACGGTAAGGCCTCTGACCTGACGGCAACCCGCGTCTTCGAGGGGTTTCAAACTAGAGGGAGTTGAAAGCTGAGGAAAAACTAACGAGGTGGGAAAAACTGAGTACAACTAACGAAGCAGGGGCACGAAAATAGAAATCCCAAGAATAAAATCTAACATGGCATGCCAAATCCTATGACACAGTCCGGACAAGCTTCCATTTGCATCACTATAAGCATGAAATATTTTACTCGTCTCCAACACCAATCAACTTATTTGAAACAACTCTCATAGATAAAAACCAATAAATACCAGAGAGCTAATCATACCTAAATAAATAAAAATAACAAGCTCTAAACAAAATATGAGTGGAAAACTAGAGTTAAAGGCAGTACTAGTAAACTAGGACAATCGTAGAACAATAAGAGCGAAAACTAGAGTGTTCTATGCAATTAAAACGTAGCGTGTCTCTCTCCCACACAAGGATGCTAGGATCCAACCATATGCTACATAAAACAAAACAAAACTAAACTAAACTAAACTAAAAACAAAATAAAGACGGTCCAAGAACAACACATAGCATATGAAGCAATAAAAATATAGCGTCTAGAGAGATGACCTGTTGCTTTGTTGATGAAGAGGCCCCAAGCTTTGACGCTTGTACCTCTTAAATATTTCTTGGGGTGATATGGGCATCCCTAAACTTGAGCTTTTGTCCGTCCTTCATCTCATCACATCGTTCTTCTCTCCCTACATTTCAAAACTTACTTCATACAAAACTTCACACAATTCTCATTAGCAGCATTAGTGTAATCAAAATATCAAATCCACCTGGGTTCAGTTCTAACATATATCAAACATCCATTGAAAATTAGCTACTGTAGCAACTTCTTCGAAAATATCTTCCTCTCAAAAGAGATTAAAAAGAAAGAGATTAAGAGGCAAATGCAAATAGTGGCAGAAATCTGTTAAAACAACTGGTAAAGACCGATTTTTTTTGGAAAATCTTCTGTTGCTCAAATTGAAAAGTGCTCAACTAACGAAAGTTAGACAATAACCTGGGGCATATGATCAAAAATTGGAAGCTCAAAATTACGTTATGTATGGGAATATGAATTTTTATGGTGACATCACAGAATCTGTTTCAGAACAGCAACTTCCCCAAATCTTACTTTCTTCCTATTAGAGGCTATTCTTGGCACAAAAAAGAAATAAAAAGGATAAGGAGAGGTTATTACAGAGGTAATAACTTCTAAGAATCAACAAAATAAAAATTACAGAAATAAAACATGGGTTATCTCCCAAGAGTGTTTTTTCTTTAACGTCTTTCATCTAGGCTCAGTAATTTGAGAAGATGCTCACATAAGAAATATGAATTGAAGCAAAAGAGAGCATCAAGAAGCAAATATGAAACACATTTAGGTCTAACTTCCTATGCATTGAAATCTTGTACACAAATAAATTCACAAAGAACAAAGTGACAAGCATAGGAAGATAAAACAAGAGTAACTTCAAAACTTTCAGCATATAGAGAGATATTTTAGTACCATAAAAACTTCTACAATCATATTTTTCTCTCTCATAATTACTTTCAGTAGCATCATGAATAAACTTAACAATATAACTATCACAGAAAACATTCTTATCATGAGCCACATGCATAAAATAATTATTACTCCCCACATAAGCATAGTCATTCTTACTAATTGTAGTGGGAGCAAATTCAACAAAATAGCTATCGTTATTATTCTCATTGCCATAATCATAAAATATAGGAGGCATATTGCAATCATAATTAATTATCTCCTAAATAGTAGGTGGACGGAAAATAACATAATCATCATATATTGGAGGCCTAGTATCATCATAGCAAATTTCCTCCTCCAAAGTTGGGAAACTAAAAAGACTATTTTCATAAAAACTACCTTCCCCAAGATTAGACTTTTTCATAGCATTAGAAATAATGGTTTTCCATGAATTTATACTAATAACATTGGTACCAGCATGCAAGTAAAGTTTCATAGGTTTTTAAATTTTATCTTCAAACACCTCATGTTCTAACTCAAGATAAATACTATAAGGCTCTCTAATTTTTGTTATTGTTTTCCATTATGCCTAACTAGTGAAAATAAAAATAAAAAACAAAAATATATAATTATAGAATCTAAAGAAAATAACTTCGAGCACTCACCAGCAACTAGTAAACTTAGTAGACACAGGATGTGAGTACCTTTTACCTTACCTCGCCGGCAACGGCGCTAGAAAAGAGCTTGATGTCTACGCACGTTTCTATTCTTGTAGACAGTGTTGGGCCTCCAAGTGCAGTGATTTGTAGAACAACAGCAAATTTCTCTTAAGTGGATCATCCAAGGTTTATATAACTCAGAGAGGTAGAGGTCAAAGATATCCCTCTTAAGCAACCCTGCAATTACGATACAAGAAGTCTCTTGTGTTCCCAACACACCCAATACACTTGTCAGGTGTATAAGTGCACTAGTTCGGCGAAGAGATAGTGAAATACAAGTAATATGGATGATTATGAGTGGTAGTTGCAATCTGAAATAAAAATGGTAGCAAGCAAACATGTAGCAGAATGGTTGTAAATGGTTATTCAATGCTTGGAAACAAGGCCTAGGAATCATATACTTTCACTAGTGGACACTCTCAATAATGATACCATAATTGATTACATAGATATTATCACTTCACTATGCTACTCTGAACCACTCTCCGGTTTGGTAACAAACACAAATTCACTGTGTAGGGCTGCATAAGCATTCCTTAAAGTTCACATTCCCGATCTATGGACGCCCACACTGTCACTTTGAGCATACAAAGATGGTACTAACTTGACACCACAATTCATAAGTATTTCTGTAAATTAAGCTCAAGAAACAAACATGGTGTGCACACTATCACCTTCACACCGCTGGACAAGGTGTCCCTGGAGATCACATAATAAAACCACTTGAGTAGCATAATAGTTGAATAATAACATCTACTTATTCAACTAGATTACAAAGCTCATCATCACATAAAGATCATACATGGAGAGATAGATAGACCACATAGCTACCGGTAAAGCGCTCAACATCGGGGGAGAACTACTCACTCGTCATCATGGGAGTCAGCAACGATGATGAAGATGGCGGTGGAGTCGATGGAGATGGCTCCGGGGGTAATTTCCCGTTCCGATAGGGTGCCAGAACATAGACTTCTGTCCCCCGGATCTTGTCTTCAGTGGCGGCGGAGCTACAGAACTTTTCATGGACGGAGGCTGGTGTATTTAGGGTTTTTGCGTCGGGATTCAATTATAGGCGGAATCGTGAGGTCGGTGGAGGCCAGGGGGGGCCCACACGACCCCTAGGCGCGGCCAGGGCCTGGGCCGCGCCTAGGGCCTGTGTGGCCGCCTCGTGGCTCCCCTTCCTCTCTCCTCTAGATTTCGTCTTCGCTCCGGAAAAAATAGGAACTTTAGCTTTTGTTTCGTCCAATTCCGAGAATATTTCCTGTACAAATTTTCTGGAATACAAAACAGCAGAAAATAGGGAACTGGTACTGTGGCATGTTGTCAATAGGTTAGTTCCGGAAAATGTAACGAAGTGTAACGAAGTGTAACGAAGTGTAACGAAGTGTAAAGAAAACATATAAAAATTGGTGTAAAACAAGCATGGAACATCAAAAATTATAGATACGTTTGCAACGTATCACACGTCCACTTTACATTTATTGCACACTTGTGCAAATTTTACAAGGAAGTGGTATTTTTCTTTGTGTTGAGGTAGGCCATACACATAGATCAGGTGCCACTTTATTTTGGAGTTCTTATCCAAAAGAAACATCCTAACAAAGTGTTTTCCCAACTCAACATCCAAAACCTTATGTAAATCGATATCAATACCAAGAAAGATACCTCCAAATCTGATATTTGGTGGAATGTGCTGCCAGACAAAGTTTCTATTGCCAACAATTTTCCTGAACCACTGAGGAGAGTAATTTTCTTTTATGGACTCACTTAAACCAATGAAACAGGCTGACTCATCACTGATAACCTCTCTAGGGAACTTTTGTTTATTAGGGTGTTCCACTCCCCCTAATGTTGTTGGGGGTGTACCCTTTTTCTTAGCTACTCAGGCTTACTTAAACCAACTACACAATACAGAAGGCGGCCCTAAACGTAAGCGGTTTAACCTTAAACGCAAACTTTAACAATATTATGTTTTTTTCATTCCTGTTTTGTGCAGTAGATTCCAATTTTCTTATAGCTTTACTTTGATAAAAAATATTCTATACCTTTCCAATGTTTTATTTCCTATATTTCTTTCTTTACTTTCCTCTAATCATAGCTTGACTTGTAGATTGGAATCATTGTGTCCATTGCAGAAATTATTTGTTTCTCAGAAAACACCAATCGGCAGCTGCATATGAAAGTTCTAGTATCAACAACGACAGATTGTTGCAATAAACTGTTCGATTTGACAATGCCGACCGGCAGACTAATTTACTTGTCACATTAGGTGAAGTTGAGAACCGCATCACTTTTCCAGTAGTATTTTATACCCAAAGCCGTACTACCATGAACCGAACAATTCATTTGCAGATTGCAAGTACACGAGTTGCCAAGTAGTAGCAAAAATTAAAAGAGAGTACGTTGAGGCATACAATTCTTGTTCACAGGAACTGGAATAGATTCAGAGAAGGGTATAATGTGCATGAAAGCTGAATCTTTTATGTCCTAAAAATAAAAGAAAGCTGAATCTTTTTTTCTTAAAGCGAGAAAGGGAATCATTTGAACGGATGAACACGATTTACACACAAACAAATTGATGCTCCTGGAGAAGCGGCTTAATCTGAAGCAGTAACATCGAATTGATCAGACGATGGTGCAGGAGCCGGGGTGGTCGTCGACGGTGTAGCAGTAAGCTGGTTGCGGGTAAGGCTTGGGGCAGTACGCCTGCTTGGGGCAGTACTGCATCATCGCGGCGGCGATCTCCTTCTTCTTCTTCTCCTCCGCTTCCTTCTCCTTCTTCTTCTTCTCCTCCTCGTCCTTCTTCTTCTTCTCCTCGGCCTCCTTCTTCTCGTCGCTCACCGTCACCACCGTCGCCGGGTGCTTCGCCTTGCGCAGCTTGGCCACCACCTTCACGACGTCCACTTCCCCCACCACCGTCAGCGTGTTCTTCTCCTCGTCGAACGTCATCGACTTGATGCCTGCCATGAAAGGAGATGAATACCCAGTAAGTACCAAGAGACGATCGAGCTAATCATGGTGAGGGAGAAAGAGAGAGGAAAGACCTTTGATCTTCGAGACAATCTGCAGGGAGCAGGATTTGCACTTCTTGCAGACCATCGGCACCTTAAGCACCATCTGGTTCAGAACATCCATGGTGACTAACCGATAGAGTTTCCACAAGCTAGCTTGTTAGGGAGGAAGGAAATTAAGAACGCTCAACAGAGAGAAACGAACCTTCGTCATCGTCGCGGCGAGATTAAACTAGGGCTCTCTTAAACTAGGATACTTGAAGATCACTAATTGGTGTACTCCTTAGTATATGTGCCTGTAAGAAAAAAGGCTCGCCCAAAAGCTTCCTCTCGGAGGCGAGCTTTATACACAGATGCGAGGATCATGTACGTATATATTCCACGGTTTCCACTGGACTCGGTCAATTGTAGTAACAATCATTGTGACAGTGCTAGATCAATTTATGCACAAAAATCAAACTTAAGTCAAGTACCTAGTCGTGGTACTAGTTGCAGTAGGTGAGCAGCTCATAGATATTTCAGCTCGGCCGACTCTATCGGTTGTTGACATGATAGGACTTGTATACTTGAGGTCCTAAGACTTTCAGTAACTTGTCACAGGGGAGGCTAAACTAATTCAATTGGCTTGTTTCTGCAACGAAAATGATGCGGAAGTTAAGCATGTACGTACTCTTAGCAGGTGGTTTGAAGTTGAATTAGTACTTATCATCAAATGGATTAGTATATACCAATGTTCGCGGTTGCTGTCACGTTAGCTAGTCTTATTTATTTTTATCAGTGCTTGACTGACCTGCAATCTGGGGAGCCGACTTATCAAGGTAGTTATGGAGCCGACTAATACCACTGCGACAAGCAGAGTACAGGTATGGGGGCTACTTGCATTGTATATACGCCTATGAAATACAGTACTAGTGCAAATAGTACAGGTATGGTAGTATTCTATTGGCGCAAAGTCGTTCGAGGAACTGATGTATGGTGAGTTGTTGCTCTCGTCTCTCCATCCCAGGAAGTTTTGTTTTGGTTTTTTGGCATCGATGGAAGGTTCTCGGGAATCAGAGTCATCTAGTGGGAGAAGAGGTGCGTTGGTTCAGAGCAAGGATCTCACTGGGCAAAGCAGTCACTAGATTCTCAAGTGCCAGCATAAACAATGCCGGTATTCGCTTCTAATTGCTCGAATGCAGATTCCTTCCGGGTATAATGTAGCAAATTGTTTTCAGCTCTATGGTTTTTTTTTCAGGTAAAACGGCAAGAGTTCTGCCAATCAATTGAGGAGATAGAAGATGTTCAGGTCACAAGCTAGAGAGGGACTAGCTGATACAGAAGAACGAAAATAGTAACAGCCGAAGGCCTAAGCTGACTACTCGCTGAATTCAGGCTGCATGCCTGACTCGTTCTCCCGAGATTTCTCCTGCAAATATGTGCCTGGCAGAAGCAGGTCATCCTTAATCATCTCCGTAAACTGTCGCTTGCTGCTGGAGGTGTTTTGAAAAACCCGCCTACCTCTCTCCTTCCAAATGTGCCAATCCCTGTAAATAGCAACCATAAGCTCATCCTTGGCTAGACTCTCAGACATGGATTGTCACCAATCTGCCCGCTAGGAGAACTGGTGCCTCTAAATATGAAGGTTGCAGGCGCCCGTCCATTAAACCAACAAGTGCAGAGTTTGAGAGTAAGTACAGTCAATGATCCTGCTCAAGCTCCATTTTTTCGATAAAGAGCTCAAGCTCCATGGTTAAAGAACTCTTTTTATACCAAAACAACCTAGTATATTTTCTCTGAAATGCAAGTAAGCATCATGATCATGTTTATCAAAACATATACAAAATAAAAGAGAAACATGCCCGGGACATGGTTCAAGGGCGCAGAGGACAAGAAAGGAAATTAAAACATGAAGGATCAAAAGGATCACTGCACCTCCAACCACTCTGACTTCGTGGCTCGAGATCAAACAAATCACCCTCCTTAAATGAAATGATCAAACCAAACACAGGTCGTTCAGAGAAAGGGACACTAATTAGTTTAAGTGCGGATGGACCAAGCCAATCATTTGCTTGTCTTGTGGTCAGTTATGCCCTGGATGTTTTACTACCGCTTTGATTTACTACCGTAAAGAGCTTGGGCCAACCATGCTTAGCTTACCAGTTTACCACTGGTCGGACAGTGAAATGAGAGCGACGCGGTCGAGTCTTACTCAAGTAAACTCGAGTGATTAATCAAAATCAACGTGGGCAAAACTAGAGAATCAATATGTTTCAACATGTGGTTCCTAGACAAATGACACGGACCGTCACCGCGGGCATCTACAAGCGTATTGCCCCCTCAGGAAGGAAAAAGAACTAAGAGAGGAAGACCAATGAATAAAAAAGGTACTAGCAGCCGGCAGACAGGATTACAGGACGTAGGCTATATTATTGCTGAAAGGGATTTGATAATTTACAGTTAGTCTGCATATTGCGCCGCTGGGTATGGTACAAAACTCGGTCTCCTTTTCTTCGCTCGGTGTTCCTCTAGTCCAGGTACAACATCCTCTTCTAGATGGCCTTTGTCTCTAGTTCTTGGAAGCTGGAAGACGTGACCTCCTCCAGTCTCGAGATCGAAGTCTTTTTTCTTTGGTTCGCGACCGTGATGGACGGCACAGAGGCTAGCATTTTTTTTTTTTGAAAAGAATCGATGGCATTTTATTGCTCAATAATGTTCAAAGGAATACAAAGACCCATCACGGGCAGCAGGAGCCAAACCTGACGTTCCACACTAGTCAAAACTGCACTACACGCCATCAAATGTGCTTCAGAGTTTGAAGCTCGGTTTTCACGCTTGAACGAGATCTGAAAAAATCTCACGCTATCGCTTTTATTTCCTGGAGGATCATGCTATAAGAGCCAAGGGCTGCCACCCTTGGGTGCCCCATCTCGACTTTCCCCCAGCCGTATCTCGGGCTCCCTCTGTCCCCTACGAAACTCCCCGCCTCTGCTTTCGCACCTCTTGTCCTCTCCTTCGACCGTCGTCTTTTTGGGTGGCGCGCAAACCTGTTATCCGCTGGCGGGCGGCTCGTCTTGTGTAACGCTATCCTGAATAATCTTGCTACGTACTATATGTGCTCGTACTTGCTTCCTCGTGGGGTTATTGACAGGATCGACAAGAGGCGCCGCGCTTTCTTCTGGACCGGGAATGATTCTTGCTCGGGTGCTCGCTGTCTGGTTGCGTGGGACAAGGTAATGTTGCCAACGAATGAGGGCGGCTTCGGCATTAAGGATCTCCACCGGCAAAACAGGTGTTTGCTTTTAAATTTTATACATAGCCTCCACCTGCCTAACCCCCTCCCTTGGAAAAGTTGGTTTTTCTCATCTACAGGTCGTGATTTGGGGGAAACCTCCAAGTCCCCCTCCTTCCTCGAGAAGATCGTCGACCACTGCCTCCCCCTCTACCGCGCCATCACCAGGGTGGAGGTGGTGGACGGTCGCGCCACGTCCTTTTGGCTGGATAAGTGGATGCCAGGTCCCACCCTGGCTACCCGCTTCCCCGCCATCTTCTCCCACTGTACTCGCCTTCACGCCACGGTTGCAGCGGTGGTCGAGGGCGGGATCGACCTCCAGCCCCGCCTTTCCACCGCCGCGGCCTGCGAGCTCCTGGAGGTTCAGCGCCTTGTCGCCGGCATCTCCCTCGGGGCTGGCGCCGACAGACGCTTCCTCGACACCGTGCGGAGGACCAGCTTCCGCTCTCGAGAGGCTTACCGTATGCTGTCACCTCCGCGCCCCGTTGATGCCTCCTCCTGTGTGGCTTGGTCTCTTCGGCTCCCCTCCAAGCTGAAGATCTTCGCCTACCTCGCCGACATCGACTGCCTGAGCACGAGGGCGAACCTCTTCCATAAGAGATGCGCCCCCTCCGAGAAATGTGCCGCCTGCGACTCCGTGGAGACTGGTCGCCACATCTTCTTCGAGTGTACCACGGCAGTTCGCGTGTGGGCTCGTCTTGACGTCCAGGTCCCTACTGGGCGGTTCTCCATTTGGGACCTCCCCGCCCCCCTTGGTGTTGCCCCGTCTACTTGGCACTTCGGCGTTGCGGCGGTCATGTGGTCCATCTGGAAGACCCGCAACGACTTAGTGTTCAATGGCAACGCCGCCTCGCCCCGCTTCACCATTAGACGCGCATGCGATGATATTGCGCTTTGGAGGTGGCGTGTCCCGCACCCCGATAGGGCCGACGTCGATCTCCTTCGTTCTTACATGATTTCGAGATGTGCTTGATATGTATCTCTCTCCCTCCCCCGCTGTATTTCCCTCATGTATTTTTTAGACTGGCTGCTTGGCCGCTTCGAGAAATGCTCCATATTGTTGATCACAACGCGACAACCCGTTGCTACGACCACTTGCTGGAGTTGCAAGTCAACAGCTAAAGCCAATTCCTCTCTGCACGCTTGCGCCTCAAGAATAGAATGCCGGGCCTGAAACTCCTTCGACAGTCAGTGTCGCTGTACCAAGGAAGGACCCATCTTCAGCCCTGTAGATCGCACCAAGATCACCGCCATTGCCTACACGGTAACACGGGAGACAACAACGTCGACATTAATCTTCACGGCAGAGGAGGAATCCATCGCGGTGTTGCTGAGGTTTCACCACCACCCCTTTTGGTGTAGTGGTAGTAAAAACCGAGAGATCTGATGGAAAGAGACTAGGCACTATATTTATATTCAACACTCTTTTTCACGTTCAAGATATTTTAGTCTTTAGCATGGGTTCGATGCACATGCCGCAGATTTTTTTTTCCTTTTGTTTCACCACCACCCCTTTTGGTGTAGTGGTAGTAGAAACCGAGAGATCTGATGGATGCGAGCAGAGTCTCGAACTTGAAACCTATTGGCTCTGATATCTGATACCACATAGGATTGATGCACTAGTCAAGTTTTACAAAAGATCGATCTAATATGGAAAGAGGCTAGACACTATATTTATATTCAACAAACGGATAGCTTCACAAAGTCATCTTCCATCATAAGGGACAGGCATTGCTTGGCATGTCCTCCGATATGCACATGTTCTCAATGACCGATTCATTTGCCAATGCCCACACACATCGAGCCATTGTACAATCAATTCGAGAGTGTCTCCAGGAATAAGACCCCCCACAAATTGACATGAACTCGTTTCTATGGTGTCTCACGTTGATTGGAAGAGACTGTCGAAACCTAAACCTTCCAGAGAGGCTACCATAATTTACCTTCCCTAGCTAAGTTTGATCTAGCTAGGTGATGTCTACGGGAGCTTCTATTCTTGTAGACAGTGTTGGGCCTCCAAGAGCAGAGGTTTGTAGAACAGCAGCAAGTTTCCCTTAAGTGGATACCCAAGGTTTATCGAACTCAGGGAGGAAGAGGTCAAAGATATCCCTCTCATGCAACCCTCGCAACCACAAACCAAGAAGTCTCTTGTGTCTCCAACACACCTAATAGGTGCACTAGTTCGGCGAAGAGATAGTGAAATACAGGTGGTATGAATAAGCGATAGCAACGGCAACGACACCGGAAAAGTGCTTTGCCCGGGACGAGTAAACAAGCGATAGTAATGTAGCAGTAGTAACACGAGTAAAACAGGTAAACAAGCAGCGATAGCAGATATTTAGGAACAAGGCCTAGGGATTACACTTTCACTAGTGGACACTCTCAACATTGATCACATAACAGAATAGATAAATGCATACTCTACACTTTTGTTGGATGATGAACACATTGCGTAGGATTACACGAACCCTCAATGCCGGAGTTAACAAGCTCCACAATAATGCTCATATTTTAGTAACCTTTAGTGTAAGATAGATCAACAGACTAAACCAAGTACTAGCATAGCATGCACACTCTGTCACCTTCATGCATATGTAGGAGGAATAGATCACATCAATATTATCATAGCAATAGTTAACTTCGCAATCTACAAGAGATCATGATCATAGCATAAACCAAGTACTAACACGGTGCACGCATCGTCACCTTTGCACACATGCGGGAGGAATAAAACTACTTTAATAACACATCACTAGAGTAGCACATAGATAAATTGTGATACAAACACATTGCAATCTTAAAGAGATATAAATAAGCACCTCACTATGCCATTCAACGAGTGAATAAGTATTCGTGAAATATGGCCTAAGAGACCCACACGGTGCACACACGCGTCACCTTTACACACGTGGGACAAGGAGTCTCCTGGAGATCACATAGGTAAAACTCACTTGACTAGCATAATGACATCTAGATTACAAGCATCATCATATGAATCTCAATCATGTAAGGCAGCTCATGAGATTATTGTATTGAAACACATAGGAGAGAGATGAACCACATAGCTACCGGTACGGCCCCGAGCCTCGATGGAGAACTACTCCCTCCTCATGGGAGCAGCAGCGGTGATGAAGATGGCGGTGGAGATGGCAGCGGTGTCGATGGAGAAGCCTTCCGGGGGCACTTCCCCGCTCCGGCAGGGTGCCGGAACGGAGACTCCTGTCCCCGAGATCTTGGCTTCGCGATGGCGGCGGCTCTGGAAGGTTTTCCGTATCGTGGTTCTTCGTATCGGGGTTTTCGATCCAGGGGCTTTATATAGGCGAAGAGGCGGCGCAGGAGGGGCTGACGGGGGGCCACACCATAGGGCGGCGCGGCCCCCTCTCGGCCGCGCCAGCCTATGGTTTGGTGGGCCTGTGGCCCCCTCTCGACCTCTCCGGTGTGTTCTGGATGCTTCCGGGGATTCTAAGATCTTTGGCGTTGATTTCGTCCGATTCGAGAATATTTCGTTACTAGGATTTCGAAACCAAAAACAGCAGAAAACGAGGAACCGGCACTTCGGCATCTTGTTAATAGGTTAGTTCCGGAAAATGCACGAATATGACATAAAGTGTGCATAAAACATGTAGATAACATCAATAATGTGGCATGGAACACAAGAAATTATCGATACGTTGGAGACGTATCAGCATCCCCAAGCTTAGTTACGCTTCGTCCCGAGCGGGTAAAACGATAACAAAGATAATTTACGGAGTGACATGCCATCATAAACTTGATCATACTATTTGTAAAGCATATGTAGTGAATGCAGCGATCAAAACAATGTATATGACATGGGTAAACAACTGAATCATAAAGCAAAGACTTTTCATGAATAGCACTTCAAGACAAGCATCAATAAGTCTTGCATAAGAGTTAACTCATAAAGCAATAAATCAAAGTAAAGGTATTGAAGCAACACAAAGGAAGATTAAGTTTCAGCGGTTGCTTTCAACTTGTAACATGTATATCTCATGGATAATTGTCAACATAGAGTAATATAACAAGTACAATATGCAAGTATGTAGGAATCAATGCACAGTTCACACAAGTGTTTGCTTCTTGAGATGGAAAGAAATAGGTGAACTGACTCAACATAAAAGTAAAAGAATGGTCCTCCATAGAGGAAAGCATCGATTGCTATATTTGTGCTAGAGCTTTGATTTTGGAAACATAAAGAGAGCATAAAAATAAAGTTTTGAGAGGTGTATGTTGTTGTCAACGAATGGTAGCGGGTACTCTAACCCCCTTGCCAGACAGACATTCAAAGAGCGGCTCCCATTTTATTTTATTTTTGGATGGCACTCCTTCCAACCTTTTGATACGTCTCCAACGTATCGATAATTTCTTGTGTTCCATGCCACATTATTGATGTTATCTACATGTTTTATGCACACTTTATATCATATTCGTGCATTTTACGGAACTAACCTATTAACAAGATGCCGAAGTGCCGATTCTTTGTTTTCTGCTGTTTTTGGTTTCAGAAATCCTAGTAAAGAAATATTCTCGGAATTGGACGAAATTAAAGCCCGGAGGCCTATTTTCTCACGAAGCTTCCAGAAGTCCGAAGGAGAGACGAAGAGGGGCCACGGGGTGGCCAAACCCTAGGGCGGCGCGGCCCCACCCTTGGCCGCGCCGGCCTGTGGTTTGGGCCCCCTGTGCCGCCTCTTGACTTGCCCTTCCGCCTACAAATAGCCTCCGTGACGAAACCCCCGTATCGAGAGCCACGATACGGAAAACATTGCCGAGACGCCGTCGCCGCCGATCCCATCTCGGGGGATCCTGGAGATCGCCTCCGGCACCCTGCCGGAGAGGGATTCATCTCCCGGAGGACTCTACACCGCCATGGTCGCCTCCGGAGTGATGAGTGAGTAGTCTACCCCTGGACTATGGGTCCATAGCAGTAGCTAGATGGTTGTCTTCTCCCCATTGTGCTATCATTGTCGGATCTTGTGAGCTGCCTATCATGATCAAGATCATCTATATGTAATTCTATATGTTGCGTTTGTTGGGATCCGATGAATAGAGAATACTTGTTATGTTGATTATCAAAGTTATGCTTATGTGTTGTTTATGATCTTGCATGCTCTCCGTTATTAGTAGATGCTGCGGCCAAGTAGATGCTTTTAACTCCAAGAGGGAGTACTTATGCTCGATAGTGGGTTCATGCCCGCATTGACACCTGGGACGATGTGAGAAAGTTCTAAGGTTGTGTTGTCTTTGTTGCCACTAGGGATAAAACATTGATGCTATGTCTAAGGATGTAGTTGTTGATTACATTACGCACCATACTTAATGCAATTGTCCGTTGTTTTGCAACTTAATACTGGAGGGGGTTCGGATGATAACTTCGAAGGTGGACTTTTTAGGCATAGATGCGGTTGGATGGCGGTCTATGTACTTTGTCGTAATGCCCAATTAAATCTCACTATACTCATCATGATATGTATGTGCATGGTCATGCTCTCTTTATTTGTCAATTGCCCAACTGTAATTTGTTCACCCAACATGCTGTTCGTCTTATGGGAGAGACACCTCTAGTGAGCTGTGGACCCCGGTCCAATTCTCTTTACTCGAAATACAATCTACTGCAATACTTGTTTCTACTGTTTTCTCTGCAAACAATCATCTTCCACACAATACGGTTAATCCTTTGTTACAGCAAGCCGGTGAGATTGACAACCTCACTTGTTTCGTTGGGGCAAAGTAGCTTGGTTGTGTTGTGCAGGTTCCACGTTGGCGCCGGAATCTCCGGTGTTGCGCCGCACTACATCCCGCCGCCATCAACCTTCAACGTGCTTCTTGGCTCCTCCTGGTTCGATAAACCTTGGTTTCTTTCGAGGAAAACTTGCTGCTGTGCGCATCATACCTTCCTCTTGGGGTTGCCCAACGAACGTGTGAAATACACGCCATCAAGCTCTTTTACCGGCGCCGTTGCCGGGGAGATCAAGACACGCTGCAAGGGGAGTCTCCACTTCTCAATCTCTTTACTTTGTTTTTGTCTTGCTTTATTTTATTTACTACTTTGTTTGCTGCACTAAATCAAAATACAAAAAAATTAGTTGCTAGTTCTACTTTATTTGCTATCTTGTTTGCTATATCGAAAACACAAAAAAATTAGTTTACTTGCATTTACTTTATCTAGTTTGCTTTATTTACTATTGCTAAAATGGCCAACGCTGAAAATACTAAGTTGTGTGACTTCACAACCACAAATAATAATGATTTCTTATGCACACCTATTGCTTCACCTGCTACTACGAGCAGAATTCTTTGAAATTAAACCTGCTTTACTGAATCTTGTCATGAACCATCAATTTTCCGGTGTTAGTTCTGATGATGCTGCTGCCCATCTCAATAACTTTGTTGAACTATGTGAAATGCAAAAATATAAAGATGTAGATGGTGATATTATTAAACTAAAATTGTTCCCTTTCTCATTAAGAGGAAGAGCTAAAGATTGGTTGCTATCTCTGCCTAAGAATAGTATTGATTCATGGACTAAATGCAAGGATGCTTTTATTGGTAGATATTATCCCCCTGCTAAAATTATATCTTTGAGGAGTAGCATAATGAATTTTAAACAATTAGATACTGAACATGTTGCTCAAGCTTGGGAAAGAATGAAATCTCTGGTTAAAAATTGCCCAACCCATGGAGTCGACTACTTGGATGATCATCCAAACCTTCTATGCAGGACTAAATTTTTCTTCGCGGAATTTATTGGATTCAGCTGCTGGAGGTACCTTTATGTCCATCACATTGGGGGCGGCTACAAAACTTCTTGATGATATGATGATAAATTACTCTGAATGGCACACGGAAAGAGCTCCACAAGGTAAGAAGGTAAATTCTGTTGAAGAATCCTCCTCCTTGAGTGATAAAATTGATGCTATTATGTCTATGCTTGTGAATGGTAGATCTAATGTTGATCCTAATAATGTTCCGTTAGCTTCATTGGTTGCACAAGAAGAACATGTTGATGTAAACTTCATTAAAAATAATAATTTCAACAACAATGCTTATCGGAACAATTCTAGTAATAACTATAGGCCATATCCTTATAATAATGGTAACGGTTATGCTAATTCTTATGGGAATTCTTACAACAATAATAGGAATTCACCCCCTGGACTTGAAGCCATGCTTAAAGAATTTATTAGTACACAAACTGCCTTTAACAAATACTGTTGAGGAAAAGCTCAATAAAATTGATATTCTTGTTTCTAGAGTTGATAGTCTTGCCTCCGATGTTGATCTTTTGAAATCGAAGGTTATGCCCAATAGGGACATTGAAAATAAAATTGTTACTACAGCAAATGCCATCCAAGTTAGAATTAATGAGAATATAAGATTAATGGCTGAACTGCGTGCTAGGTGGGATAGAGAAGAAAATGAAAAACTAGCTAAAGAGAAAAATGTAGTTAAAGTTTGGACTATTACCACCACTAGTAATGATAATGCTACACATGTTGCTGCACCTCCTACTCATACTAATAAAAGAATTGGTGTTAGCAATGTTTCCACTTCTAATGCAAAGCGCGAAAACTGCCGAAGCTTGCTAAAGCTGCTGAAATTGCCCGTGATAAAGCCGCTGAAATTTTTTCCAACATTGGGGATGATGATCCCATTGCTTTAGATTATAATGGTTTGAATTTTGATGATTGCCACATCTCTGAAGTTATAAAGTTCTTGCAAAAACTTGCTAAAAGTCCTAATGCTAGTGCTATAAATTTGGCTTTCACGCATCATATTACAAATGCTCTCATAAAAGCTAGAGAAGAGAAACTAGAGCGCGAAGCCTCTATTCCTAAAAAGCTAGAAGATGGTTGGGAGCCCATCATTAAGATGAAGGTTAAAGATTTTGATTGTAATGCTTTATGTGATCTTGGTGCAAGTATTTCGTTATGCCGAAGAAAATTTATAATATGCTTGACTTGCCACCGCTGAAAAATTGTTATTTGGATGTTAATCTTGCTGATCATTCTACAAAGAAACCTTTGGGTAAAGTTGATAATGTTCGCATTACCGTTAACAATAATCTTGTTCCCGTTGATTTTGTTGTCTTGGATATTGAATGCAATGCATCTTGTCCAATTATATTGGGAAGACCTTTTCTTCGAACTGTTGGTGCTATTATTGATATGAGGGAAGGAAATATAAAATATCAATTTCCTCTCAAGAAAGGTATGGAACACTTCCCTAGAAAGAGAATGAAGGTACCTTATGATTCTATCATTAGAACAAATTATGATGTTGATGCTTCATCTCTCGATGTTACTTGATACACACTTTCGGCGCCTAGCTGAAAGGCGTTAAAGAAAAGCGCTTATGGGAGACAACCCATGTTTTTACCTACAGTACTTTGTTTTTATTTTGTGTCTTGGAAGTTGTTTACTACTGTAGCAACCTCTCCTTATCTTAGTTTTGAGTTTTGTTGTGCCAAGTTAAGCCGTTGATAGAAAAGTAAGTACTAGATTTGGATTACTGCGCAGTTCCAGATTTCTTTGCTGTCACGAATCTGAGCCCACTGCCCTGCAGGAAGCTCAGAAAATTATGCCAATTTACGTGCATGATCCTCAGATATGTACGCAACTTTCATTCAATTTGAGCATTTTCATTTGAGCAAGTCTGGTGCCATTTTAAAATTCGTCAATACGAACTGTTCTGTTTTGACAGATTCTGCCTTTTATTTCGCATTGCCTCTTTCGCTATGTTGGATGAATTTCTTTGATCCACTAATGTCCAGTAGCATTATGCAATGTCCAGAAGTGTTAAGAATGAGTGTGTCACCT
>NC_061513.1:140640115-140704487 GCF_022539505.1 Lolium rigidum | reverse complement strand
AGCTCAGGCCATCTCTAAACATCTCGTCAGTTGGAGCCTTCCCAATGATCATTTAAAGGAACACTCTCTGCAAAAAAGGCTCCCGTGGGAAGGTTCTCCTGCAGCATGAGTCTGGCCAGGCTGCCGGTACCCGTGTTCTTCTTCCACAGGCTTATCGGCCGTATAGCGGTGGACAGGATTGCTATCGAGCTCGGAAGCATCACCCCTAGTCCGTTTTGACCCTGATCAATTGATGTCAAATGGCTGCAGTTTGAAGAACTCCCAGTTCTTGGCGTTTCTGGCTATAAAACGGTTCTTCGCCAGCTCTAGGTACGAAGGACAAAACTTGCCAACTTCTGCAGGGACTGGATCCAAAGAACTCACTTATAGAAAGGCTTAACCCTTCCATCTTATTGCAACATTCTGCCTGTTATTATCATGAACGTGGATGTGTTTGCACTTAGTGCAGGTGTGCCTAAACCTCAGGTGGCTGCAGTTAAGAGACGTCCCAAATGCCAATTGCTAACAAGCAATCTTTTGTGGATGTTTAAAATGATAAAGAAAGAACCAGGCTGAAACAATCTACAATGCCCTGTATCTAAAACAAATACGGAGTAGTTTGTCCCTCTAGTATCACATTGATAAAGATTTGTAGTATCAGGCCTGCAGCAATACATCGTACATGAAGAAATATGTCCTTTCCAGGGTAATAATCGTCCTCTCCAGGGTCGTATTTTAGTAACAACTAAAATAGCCGTGAGAGATGCAAGAGATCAATAAGAGAAAACATTTGTACTGATCATACTCTAGCTGAAGATATTTGTACACACCATACAACAGGTACATTTCAGTTTAAAGGTTTACAACACTGATGTGAACAAGTCAACAACAGGAATGTAAGAGAAGAAAGCCAACTTTTGTCAAGGCTTCTAGTGCATAGCAAGCACATAAACACAGTAGACAGTACCAAAAGATATAAACAGAATGCTTGACATGGAGAAAACTCGGGAAGCTATTTAGTTCGGTCCATAATATATGCTGTCCAAAAAATTGGAAGACGTGACGAAAACAAAGCTGCTGAAAATTCGTGATGATGATTCTCCCAGAAACTAGGCAGCAGTAGCAGCAGGTTCAGCATTTGGAACATACCAACCACGGATTATCTCGATCGCCTTCTTCCTCCTTGCCAGCCTGGACTTGCGATGGTCTCCAGTATTCCTGTGCATGGCACCAACCTTCACTGTCTTATCGATGGCTTTGTATGCCTCTGAAATCAGTTTCTCTATTTCAATGATTTCTTCAGGTTGGGCGTCAGCCTTCTTCCTGAGCTTCTCAAGGGCTCTGAAAACCTATCAAATAGCAAAAACTTATGACATATGGTTTCAAATAAAAAAAAAGCTTAACTTATTCATTCCTGCATGAAGAATACGGAGTACTATTAAATGTTTGTACAGACAAAACAGTCCTCGTACCCATAACCAGTATTTTACATGCCCTCAGATTCACATAAATAACATGGAACAAGTACATTTACATGAATGGGATATACTAAGGAAATTATATTTGGTGGCCTGTTACTTTTTCTCCCTTTTTGGCTGTTTCGTGGGAAACTGGGCAATAATACATGCGTAAATCCACCTGTGATATCCTATTGACCAGGTGCTTTTTACAACCTATTTCAGTCCATTTTAGCTTAACATTACATCAAAAACATCTAAACTGACAATAATATGTATTAGAATGCAAGAAATGTTTGTGGGTGAAATCTACACACATTGTACAGACTCCTAAACTCCAATAATTTGCAGCTTATAGGCTCCCCATACAAGTCAAAATGTGTTTATCTCCAGTAAACGATTCCCCATATTCACCGCAGAATGTCAATAGTCTCTAGTGGCAGAACTTTAAGCAACATGTGTTTAGCAACGATTCCCCATTTTCACCGCACGGTGCAAATAGTAGTGTTTTCAGTGCCAAAATCTTTAAGCGGGGAGAAAGGGATGCACCCGCCATTAGGCATTATACTGTATACCTTCTTCATCCGGGTGCGCATCTCGGCCTTGCGGGCATGGTTGCGGATGCGGTGCGCGTCATTCTGGCGCTCCCTCTTCTTGACCGAGTCCGGCTGTCTTCCGGTCTTGGGCGGCTCGGCGCACACCACCTCAAGCCCCCTCCTCCTCCACCTCCCCGTAGACGCCGAGGTCCCGAACCCACCTAGCGAAGGCATTGTTAGTCAATGACGAATAAAGAGAAACTTTCTTGAGAAAACTCGAGCGGGAGAAGAGGAGTGCTGTACCGATGGGGAAGGCGGCGTAGGAGGTCGAAAGACGGGCCTGCGGGGCGAGGGCGCGGAGGGAGAGGGAGGCGGGCGCCCGGACGGGGGAAGGGAGGGAGGCGGAGAGGGAAGAGAGGGAGAGGAGCGGGGAGGTGGCGGTGGCCATGGCTGGAGACCAGGATGGAGTTCGAGCTGCTGCCCGTGTGCCCGTGCCTGTGTGTTATCTTATCCGGGGATGTAGATTGCTTCACCCGGCTGGTGGGAGAACCCAGGCCCAGCACGGCACGACACTCACTTAAATGGGCCCAGTACGGCATGGCCCATGGAGGCCCGTATTTAGATGGCTGTTCCGAAAGGGGCACAGGTATGTCCCGGTCATTAAACGGGCCGGCTATGCTTAAAAAATAAAATGGGCTGGACCGTGTAGGCATTTCAAGTGTTTTTTCGCAAAATGGAAAAAATCAAGAAAATATACTCCATGTTTAGGCGCAAAAAAACTAAATGGGCTGTGTTATGCCGGCACACGGCGAGCTCTAGATCGCGGCCCAGGCACGACATGTTTAGGCGCTTGCCGAGGTGGGCCCGTGATAGGCCAGGCAACCGTGGCAAACAGCCTAAGGAGTTTGGAGGCGGAAATTATATCTCCGCGAACTCCACACTATGACGAGTTCCGAGTTATGACTTATGAGACTGTTTATACAGCTTGGTTTTGTTTATAAACACTGGGCTGGCGTTTCGGCGTTAGCAATCTAGCACGTCAATGTTGTTGGCATGCATGATGATGCCAAAGAGCCTTTTTAATGGAAAATTCAAAATATTTCTTTTCTCAAACCATGGACCCAAATGGATGATTCGTCTTCACCTTGGTTTTGTCTCGATAAGATTGAACTACATCCTATGATGGTACGTTTCAACTATATATAACTTTCACGGCCAATGTTTCCATATGGCGGTTTATAAATTTGTCACACAATGTGGTGCCTTCTTACATATTAGGTTGGAAATTCACAAAAGATTGTTCACCGAAACATAACGACGTGCGATCTAGTATATAGTTGTTGTTAGTATGAAGCAAAACAATGTAAATGAAATGAATCTGGCATGCGATTTGGGTTACAAATTATTTATTTTAAACTTGTTTTACACTGTCCTTCATGCATATATATTCTCTTGTGCGATTATTTTGCACGCCTGATTAACGATCAGGGTGCTAAGAGCAAGTTACACGCAAGCGGGGCAGACATGGAGAGACAAAGAGAAAAAAAATGAGGGAGATGAGAGAAACAATATGAATTATCGCTACAACTCACTTAGCGGTGGCATAGCTATAAAAAAAAATAGGAAATCCAACCATTCAAAATACTAGCTTCTCATTTTTCACGTGGTTTTGGGTCTTGCGGGTTTAGCTTCGTGATTCTAGGATGTTCAATTCAACATTATCCAAAGATTTGGAGAAGTTGGAAGTTGTGACATAGCCTAACACAGCTTAAAAATGTTTTTTTTCTAAGAAGGTGTTGTTTTTTTAATCTGTTCCCACATTGTTTTTGGCTTCTAAGCTCCTTACCATAACTCCAACTTCTCATCCTCTTGAGACGAAAGAAGCCCATGGATCTAGGAGTCATTGTTTACCTCCTCTATTGCCCTCTCATGTCTAATCCCTCTGCATGAGTTGCATCCGGTGAGATATGATAGAGAGAGAGGAGAGGTGCTAACTATAAGTTGCTTTGATTTGTTACATTGGTTTAAGATCTCTTGCATTGATATTTTTTGTTTTATTTTTCTTAAGTAAACTTTAGTTTATTGTTTGCAAAAAATTAAAATTTAGCTTATAGTTTTACCTACTATTTTAATTACCAAGTTCTAAGCAACGAAAAGTGTAAGAGATTTCAAAAGTAGGTTTGTGTGCTTCTTTGGTGATCCGGTGCTTTCGCTGGCTATCAAACACTCTTGACAACAAATGCTCAAATAGCGAGATTTCTATGCATGCATATTTTGCAATTTTTATGTAAAACTAATATTTTTTATCCATGTTTCCATTCTTTGTTAATTATTTCTTTCCCGCCGAAACACAAAACGAATCACTTTCCAGTACTCTATATAAGATAGATTATTCTTTCCTTCCTTTCCCGCCTTCCTTTATGTGACATATGGTAGGAGGGGGGTGTCGGGGGATGACCCATGTATTCTCAAGACAACATATCGAGAAGAATCGAGTTCGAAGTGGACTTACAGGGATGGGTCCAGGCCGGCCGAAGCTTGGGCGGTTGGAGCCCTGCCTGGCTGGCCCCTGTCCGGCTCTGGCATGGCCGGCTAGACCCTTGGCCTCCCTGGTCGGCTGCCCCCTTGGCTGCCATGGCCAGCTAGGCTTTGGTTTCTTGGCCGGCTGACCCCCTTGGCCTCCTGGACGGCTGCCCCATTGGCAGCCATGGCCGGCTAGGCTTTGGCACCTTGGCCGGCTGCCTATATGTTGTAGCCGGTTGTCCGAAAGTCATAGGGTTTACGCGCTATCGAACACAAGGACAATGCACTATGGAGTTGTCCCCAATGTTCTGATGGGATAGATGCCAGAGACAACTATATACCGCTGACCGCAATGGTACTGCTGCTGCAATATGGGCACTACGTAGGCATGGTGTTGTCAACTCCATGATGTCTGACTCCTGTAGTGATGAGACACAGCCTAGCTTTGTCCTTTTCCTCTCTCTGTTGTATACTGGGCGTCGTATACTGGTCACTGTGTATATAAGGTGACCTAGGGAGCCCATAGAAGGGCATGCTCCAATCCCCAAGGAGCAACCAGGAAACATAGACACCCAGCTCCTCCCTCGAGAGATCAAACAACTCAAGGAGCAAATCTGCACACCGCGAGCTCATACATATCCTTGCAAGAGTATGGGTTTTACTTCCATCGAGAGGACCTTGAACTTGCGCGCTCTGCCCAATCTTGCATTCGGAGCCCATCGTTCGCACTCTTGGCTCTGATACGTCGCAAACGTATCTATAATTTTTGATGTTCCATGCTTGTTTTACACCAATTCATATACGTTTTGCTCACGCTTCATTGTAATTTTATACATTTTTCGGCACTAACCTATTAACAAGATGCCACAGTGCCAGTTTCCAGTTTTCTGTTGTTTTGTATTTCAGGAAATATTCTCGGAATTGGATGAAACAAAAGTCGAAGTCAATATTTTATCGTAACAAAGACGAAGTCTGAATGGGAGTTGAAGAAAGGCAAGAGGGCGGCCAGAACAACCCTAGGCGCGGCCTGGCCTGGGCCCGCTCCTAAGGGTGGTGTGGGCCCCCTAGCCTCCACCGACATCACCCTTCCGCCTATTTATTCACGATCTCGGGAAAACCCTGAACACCCGAGCCACCATCCACGAAAAGTTCCGCTGCTGCCGCCATTGCTGACCCTAGCTCGGGAGGGTTCTGGAGCTCTTCCCGGCATCCTGCCGGAGGGGGAAATCATCGCCGGAGGCATCTACATCTCCATGCCCGCCTCCGAAGTGATGCATGATTAGTTCATCCCTGGACTATGGGTCCATAGCAGTAGCTAGATGGCAGTCTTCTCAAATTTGTGCCTCATGTTTAGATCTTGTGAGCTTCCCTACATGATCAAGATCATCCTTATGTAATGCTACATGTTGTGTTTGCTGGGATCCGATGAATATTGAATACTATGTTGAGATCTATTATATATTCTTGTCATATGTTATTTGTGATCTTGCATGCTCTCCCTTGTTAGTAGATACTCTGGCCAAGTAGATGCTTATGACTTCAAGATGGAGTATTTATGCTCGATAGTAGGTTCATGCCTCTAGTTTTTTGGAAAAGTGACAATAACTTCTAAGATTGTAGATGTGTTGTTGCTACTAGGGAGAAAACAACAATATTTTATCCGAGGGTAATTCTATTGTTTACTTTACACACATTGCTTAATGCGATAATCTATTGCTTGCAACTTAATACTGGAAGGGGTTCAGACGATAACCGGAAGGTGGATTATTAGTCAAAGACGCAGTTGGATTACGGTCTATGTATTATGTTGTAATGCCCAAACGAATCTCATAGTAATCGTCTTGTCATGTATGGTCGGTATTCTGTCAATTGCCCAGCTGTAATTTGTTCACCCAACATGTATTTATCTTTATGGAGAGACACCTTTAGTGAACTGTAGACCCCGGTCCTTTCCTTTACACTGATAGATTCATCCACTGCAACCCTGTTCTGTTTACTTATTGCAAGTACTGTTTTCTTTAATTACTGCAAACATCTCTTTCCACTCGATACCTTTAATCCTTTGTGTTCAGCGAACCGGTGAGATTGACAACATCATTGTAAGTTGGGGCAAAGTATTTTGGTTGTGTTGTGTGCAGGTTCCACGTTGTTGCTGACGCTAATAGTGCGTGATACGTCTCCGACGTATCGATAATTTCTTATGTTCCATGCCACATTATTGATGATATCTACATGTTTTATGCATACTTTATGTCATATTTATGCGTTTTTCGGAACTAACCTATTGACGAGATGCCGAAGGGCCGGTTCTCGTTTTCTGCTGTTTTTGGTTCCAGAAATCCTAGTAAGGAAATATTCTCGGAATCGGACGAAATCAACGCCCGAGCATCCTATTTTTCCACGAAGCTTCCAGAACACCCGAGAGTCGCCAGAGGAGGGCCACTGGGCCCCCAGATGATAGGCCGGCGCGGCCCTAGGGGGCGCGCCCCCTAGTGTGTCGTCGCCTCGTCGCCCCTCCGACTCCGCCTCTTCGCCTATATAAAGGTCCCCGACCTAAAAACCACGACACGTTCGACGAAACCGGAGAAAACCTTCCGGAGCCGCCGCCATCGCGAAGCCAAGATGCGGGGACGGGAGTCTCCGTTCCGGCACGCCGCCGGGACGGGGAAGTGCCCCAGGAAGGCTTCTCCATCGACACCACCGCCATCTTCATCAACGCTGCTTGTCTCCCATGAGGAGGGAGTAGTTCTCCATCGAGGCTAAGGGCTGTACTCGGTAGCTATGTGGTTCATCTCTCTCCTATGTACTTCAATACAATAATCTCATGAGCTGCCTTACATGATTGAGATTCATATGATGATGCTTGTAATCTAGATGTCATTGTGCTAGTCAAGTGGATTTTACTTATGTGATCTCCGGAGACTCCTTGTCCCACGTGTGTAAAGGTGACAAGTGTGTGCACCGTGTGGGTCTCTTAGGCTATATTTCACAGAATACTTATTCACTGTTATGAATGGCATAGTGAAGTGCTTATTTATATCTCTTTATGATTGCAATGTGTTTTGTATCACAATATATCTGTGTGCTACTTTAGTGATGTTATTAAAGTAGTTTATTCCTCCTGCACGGTGTAATGGTGACGAGTGTGTGCATCGTGTAGTACTTGGTGTAGGCTATGATTGTGATCTCTTGTAGATTATGAAGTTAACTATTGCTATGATGGTATTGATGTGATCTATGCCTCCTTTCGTAGTGTGAAGGTGACGAGTGTGCATGCTATGTTAGTACTTGGTTTGGTTATGTTGATCCGTCATGCACTCTAAGGTTATTTAAACATGAACATCGAATATTGTGGAGCTTGTTAACTCCGGCATTGAGGGTTCGTGTAATCCTACACAGTTAGTGGTGTTCATCATCCAACAAGAGAGTGTAGAGTCTAGCATCTATCTATTTATTCTGTTATGTGATCAATGTTGAGAGTGTCCACTAGTGAAAGTATGATCCCTAGGCCTTGTTCCTAAATACTGCTATCGTTGCTTGTTTACTGTTTTACTGCATCTGTACTTCCTGCAATATTACCACCATCAACCACACGCCAGCAAGCACTTTTCTGGCGCCGTTACTACTGCTCATACTTATTCATACCACCTGTATTTCACTATCTCTTCGCCGAACTAGTGCACCTATTAGGTGTGTTGGGGACACAAGAGACTTCTTGCTTTGTGGTTGCGGGGTTGCATGAGAGGAATATCTTTGACCTCTTCCTCCCCGAGTTCGATAAACCTTGGGTGATCCACTTAAGGGAAACTTGCTGCTGTTCTACAAACCTCTGCTCTTGGAGGCCCAACATTGTCTACAAGAATAGAAGCACCCGTAGACATCAAGCACTTTTCTGGCGCCGTTGCCGGGGAGCAAAGGTAAACGGCACTCACACACCGGCAACCCCGGCAACTAGCCACTTTTCTGGCGCCGTTGCCGGGGAGGAAAGGTAAAAGGGCTCTCATACTCTGGTCCCAGGTAAAGTACTTTTCTGGCGCCATTGTGTGTGTGCTCGAAGCTATTTCCTTTAGATCCCGCAATTTCATCTTTTTGTTTCTTGTTTACACTAGTTTGGCATAATGGACAACAATGAGCTTCTTATTCTATTTCCTGATTTAAGACATGGATGGTTTGATGCGAAAATTAAAAAACCTATGGAACATATTAGTATGAACGCTTTGAACACCATTGTTGCTAATGATATGGAAAATTCTAAGCTTGGGGAAGCTGGTTTTGATGAGCATGATCTTTTTAGTCCCCCAAGCATTGAGGAGAAAATTTACTTTGATGATACTTTGCCTCCCATATATGATGATTATAATGATAGTAGTCTTTTGTTACCGCCTGTTATGGAGGATAAATTTGATTATGATTACAATATGCCTCCTATATTTGATGATGAAAATAAGAATGATAGCTACTTTGTTGAATTTGCTCCTACTATTACTAATAAAATTGATTATGCATATGTTGGGAGTAGTAATAATTTTATGCATGAGACTCATGATAAGAATGTTTCATTTGATAGTTATATTGTTGAGTTTGCTCATGATGCTACTGAAAGCTATTATGAGAGAGGAAAATATGGTTGTAGAAATTTTCAAGTTACTAAAACACCTCTCTTTTTGCTGAAAATCTTGAAGTTACACTTGTTTTATCTTTCTATGCTTGTTGCATCATGCTTCATGAACTTGTTTATTTACAAGATTCCTTTTCATAGGAAGCATGTTAGGCTTAAATGTGTTTTGAATTTGCCTCTTGATGCTCTCTTTTGCTTCAAATACTATCTCTTGCGAGTGCATCATTAAAGCTGCTGAGCCCATCTTAATGGCTATAAAGAAAGAACTTCTTGGGAGATAACCCATGTGTTTATTTTGCTACAGTACTTTTATTTTGTATTTGAGTCTTGGAAGTTGTTACTACTGTAGCAACCTCTCCCTATCCTATTTTTATCGCATTGTTGTGCCAAGTAAAGTCTTTGATAGTAAGGTTCATACTAGATTTGGATTACTGCGCAGAAACAGATTTCTTGCTGTCACGAATCTGGGCCTAATTCTTTGTAGGTAACTCAGAAAATTATGCCAATTTACGTGAGTGATCCTCAGATATGTACGCAACTTTCATTAAATTTGAGCATTTCCATTTGAGCAAGTATGGTGCCTCAATAAAATTCGTCTTTACGGACTGTTCTGTTTTGACAGATTCTGCCTTTTATTTCGCATTGCCTCTTTCGATGTGTTGGATGGATTTCTTTGTTCCATTACCTTCCAGTAGCTTTGAGCAAAGTCCAGAAGTGTTAAGAATGATTGTGTCACCTCTTAACATGTGAATTTTTGATTATGCACTAACCCTCTAATGAGTTTGTTTCGAGTTTGGTGTGGAGGAAGTTTTCAAGGGTCAAGAGAGGAGGATGATATACTATGATCAAGAAGAGTGAAGAGTCTAAGCTTGGGGATGCCCCGGTGGTTCACCCTGCATATTTCAAGAAGACTCAAGCGTCTAAGCTTGGGGATGCCCAAGGCATCCCCTTCTTCATCGACAACTTATCAGGTTTCTTCTCTTGAAACTATATTTTTATTCGGTCACATCTTATGTACTTTACTTGGAGCGTCTGTGTGCTTTTATTTTTGTTTGTGTTTGAATAAATTCATGCTTGTGTGGGAGAGAGATACGCTCCGCTGGTTCATATGAACACATGTGTTATTAGCTCATAATGTTCATGGCGAAGGTTGAACTGCTTCGTTAATTGTTATATGGTTGGAATCGGGAAATGCTACATGTAGTAATTCTAAAATGTCTTGAATAATTTGATACTTGGCAATTGTTGTGCTCATGTTTAAGCTCTTGCATCATATACTTTGCACCCATTAATGAAGAAACACCTAGAGCTTGCTAAATTTGGTTTGCATATTTGGTCTCTCTGAAGTCTAGATAATTTCTAGTATTGAGTTTTGAACAACAAGGAAGACGGTGTAGAGTCTTATAATATTTATAATATGTATTTTATGTGAGTTTTGCTGCACCGGTTCATCCTTGTGTTTGTTTCAAATAAACCTTGCTAGCCTAAACCTTGTATCGAGAGGGAATACTTCTCATGCATCCAAAATCCTTGAGCCAAGCACTATGCCATTTGTGTCCACCATACCTACCTACTACATGGTATTTCTCCGCCATTCCAAAGTAAATTGCTTGAAGTGCTACCTTTAAAATTTCCATTCTTTACCTTTGCAATATATAGCTCATGGGACAAATAGCTTAAAAACTATTGTGGTATTGAATATGTACTTATGCACTTTATCTCTTATTAAGTTGCTTGTTGTGCGATAACCATGTTTTACGGGGACGCCATCAACTACTCTTTGTTGAATATCATGTGAGTTGCTATGCATGTCCGTCTTGTCCGAAGTAAGGGAGATCTACCACTTTAATGGTTAGAGCATGCATATTGTTAGAGAAGAGCATTGGGCCGCTAACTAAAGCCATGAATCATGGTGGAAGTTTCGGTTTTGGACATATATCCTCAATCTCATATGAGAACACTAATTGTTGCTACATGCTTATGCATTAAAGAGGAGTCCATTATCTGTTGTCTATGTTGTCCCGGTATGGATGTCTAAGTTGAGAATAATCAAAAGCGACAAATCCAAAATGCGAGCTTTCTCCTTAGACCTTTGTACAGGCGGCATAGAGGTACCCCTTTGTGACACTTGGTTAAAACATGTGTATTGCGATGATCCCTGTAGTCCAAGCTAATTAGGACAAGGTGCGGGCACTATTAGTATACTATGCATGAGGCTTGCAACTTGTAAGATATAATTTACATGATACATATGCTTTATTACTACCGTTGACAAAATTGTTTCTTGTTTTCAAAATAAAAGCTCTAGCACAAATATAGCAATCGATGCTTTCCTCTGCGAAGGACCTTTCTTTTACTTTTATGTTGAGTCAGTTCACCTATTTCTCTCCACCTCAAGAAGCAAACACTTGTGTGAACTGTGCATTGATTCCTACATACTTGCATATTGCACTTGTTATATTACTCTATGTTGACAATATCCATGAGATATACATGTTATAAGTTGAAAGCAACCGCTGAAACTTAATCTTCCTTTGTGTTGCTTCAATACCTTTACTTTGATTTATTGCTTTATGAGTTAACTCTTATGCAAGACTTATTGATGCTTGTCTTGAAAGTACTATTCATGAAAAGTCTTTGCTTTATGATTCATTTGTTTACTCATGTCATTACCATTGTTTTGATCGCTGCATTCATTACATGTGCTTACAATAGTATGATCAAGGTTATGATGGCATGTCACTCCAGAAATTATCTTTGTTATCGTTTACCGCTCGGGACGAGCGAGAACTAAGCTTGGGGATGCTGATACGTCTCCGACGTATCGATAATTTCTTATGTTCCATGCCACATTATTGATGATATCTACATGTTTTATGCATACTTTATGTCATATTTATGCGTTTTCCGGAACTAACCTATTGACGAGATGCCGAAGGGCCATGTGGGGCCCCGGACTTACCAGTCCAGAACTCCTGTTATGCATACAATTTCACGATCCCAAGATCATTCCATCGTGAATACATAACCGAACTGATACCAGATTACATCATCCATTACAGTACCGGAATAATATTAATACGGACGTCTTACATCATAGGCCAGCAAGGCCGAAGTTCAACAAACAGCAGCGAAATTTATTTGACTTCAAACAGCGGTGGAACCCACGTCAGGCCTTTACCCTACAGGCGGCTGACTGGGAGAGCATCCTAGTTCGTGTCTTCGGCGTCGTAGTATTCTTCTTCGTAGTACTCCTCTTCAAAGTCTGGCCAAGTAAATAGCCAGGACAACAATGCCAATGAGTACGTTTGAATGTACTCGCAAACCACCTTAGAGATAAATAAAGGATATGCA
Source organism: Lolium rigidum (assembly GCF_022539505.1). Taxonomy (NCBI): domain Eukaryota; kingdom Viridiplantae; phylum Streptophyta; class Magnoliopsida; order Poales; family Poaceae; genus Lolium; species Lolium rigidum. Next base: position 140,692,020 of record NC_061513.1, on the reverse strand, counting down.
ATATGGCAGTAGCAAGGAACAGGCACTAACTAAGGTGACAAAAAGCGAGAGAGAGTTTCTCTCGAGAATAAGATATCTTTATAACTTTGTTGAAAATCGTTTTGAAAACAATTGTCATTTGAAGACTAATAGGTAAGGGTGACCCAATTTATTTTCCCGGCCCTCGAAATGGCCAAAACAACTCGTACCACTTTCCACCGTACCTCTCGGGTACATTTCCTCCGATCCCACTGGAATTTTCCTGTACCTTCCCGGTACTTTTCAAAATCTTTTCTTTGAAAACATTTGTAAAACAGAAACTCTTCAGCGTAGGTATCATGCCTTCCCAACCGTCCATGACCGCGGACGCGGCTATTCGAATAGTTTTCACTCTGCAGAGGTTGTACACTTTCACCATAAGATCCGATAAATCCGCCGGGATCATCCCTGGTTCACCAAGCGTCAAAACACGAGGTTCGGATAACCGATCGCAGTTTTTCGCTTGCTCGCCTTAGCCTAAGACATGCCGAATGAGATGTACCTCCCAACACCAGAGTCCGGGATGCCGTTTACCCAGGAGTTGCAAAGTCCCCGGCACACCCGACCCTCCGAATGCCGTTCAACCACTAGGCATCTTTCAATGGGAGCTCATAAGTTGTACCCCGCGTACCTGAACAGGCAAATGGGTTGCGTCCCTTCTCATGGGAAGAACCCCGGTCGAAGCGTCCATGGTCGGACTGCCACTACACTTGCAGGACTCAGTCTAAGGCGAGACAAACTACTACACTACGCCCCGTGCCCACTTTGGGGTAATATGGTTGCACTGTCTAATTGGTCAGGTTAAGTACCCAAGGCACCGAAGTTTTCGAAAACCTTTTTATCTCCACTTTATTCCAGCAAAACTCACTTTTGCAAATCAGCTCTTCATTTTCAAACTCCCACTTGGGCAGGGCTACCCCATTCCAAGGTTTTCGAAAAACATCTTTCTAGGAAAACATTTTCCAAAACTTTTTCACAAGGGCTCCCAACCTATAGTCCACCTTTTCTTGAAAATCGGCGACAAGGATGATAAGGTGATAAGCACCATATCACTACTAAGATGGGGATCGGTAGGTTCCAATGAGGTCCGCACCCTAAGGGTGGATTAATTAAAACTCCGGTGGCGCTAACCACCGACAATAATAAATGAAAAACATGCACTTTGCAAAACCTGGAATAATGCAAGAACAAGGTATATGTAGGATCGAGAGATGCATCAAAAGGTGGCTTGCCTTTGTTGGCTATTTTTCCCTGGACTTCATCTTCATGAACCATCTCGCTTTTCCTCCCTCTTCGAAATCCTCACCAAGATCCTCTCCTTTTCAGATAGCGTTCGCATTTCTAGCGTCGCAAAATAAAAGGCGAACAATCAACATATAGCCATAGCATCAACCACACACACTCAATGTAATAGCGAACCACTCAATTGGAGGCACGAAACAAGACAATTAAAAATCACCTATGGCAAGATGGCCATCTTACTTATAAAGGGGATGATTTTACCGCTACTCGAAAAGGCCTTAAGATAACACCCATTAACTAAAAAAGTTCTGCCTCGCAAAAAATCATAATCTACACAATCAAAGGTGGCTAATGACCTTTGGAAACCACCAGTAGGGGTCTGGTGCCAAGGTTCATTAAAAAGCATTTTAAACATAAACAACACAATTTCCCTATGGGTAAAATAAGCAACAACACCACATTAGCAAACCACTCTACAAAAAGGCACACAAAAATTTGGTAAAATCACAGAGAGTAAATCTTGACTTTATAAAGTTACAGAAATTGGATTCACTAAATTTAGATTTTTCAAACGAAAGATATAATTTTTATAAAACCAGAAATGTCTTAGGAACTAAATAAATGACCTAAATCTTTCTGTTGCTCACAAAAATACATGCATCACATCTACGGGAAGCTAGTAACACTTGGAACTCACATGCACTGGAAGTTTTCAAAAATAAACTTATAAATATTTTTAAACATTTTGACAAGGCAGAAACTAGAGCCAACCATTTTCAAGGCACACAGTCATCAGAGCATATCCAAGCAGTAACAAACATATCACTGTATAGGTACTGAAAAATGTGATCTACCAAAATCGGTTTGGTATTTTTCTTAATTACAAAATAATTTACACAATTTTTATACTAAAAAGGTACCCTGTTTTGGTTATTAAATTCCCAGAAATTAAATAAAGCTCAGAAAAATATTTCCTTTGCCACACTTGTAGACCAAAGTGATACCTAGCACTGGGATTTGGTTTTGTTTCAAAAACTGTTTTAATTGTAAAAATAAAAATCACACAAAGACCTACTGGACAGATCTGGATCTATTAACCATGCAAAATACAGAAACTCCGACATGTGAGACCTCTCGCAAAAATAAAGGTACTGTCTTCTACGACACAACAAAATTGGTTTCACACAAAAATAGTTCACCAAGTTCACACAATAATTAAAATACTCTAACAGCAACATTTCAGTAGAGCAATTATCAGCACAAAAGTAAAATATAAATACACATGCATGCAATACTGAGTGGTTAAGAAATTGTTTAGGAGTATTTATAAATTTGAATCACTTAATTTTAAGATAATATGAATTTTTAAACGATTAAAACCTAAGCTGCTTCTCACAGGGTAATATTTGCTGAGAGAGAAAAGGAAAAAGAGGACTAGGCCGAAACCCTGGCTCGGGCCAGATCCGGCCCAGATTGACTAAACAGCCTAAGGAGCCAAAACGGCCCAGGCGGGGGTCGGCTGGCCGGCGGCCATGCATGCGGGGCCGAGCTGCATGCAGCCGTGGATCGGCGATCCAACTGCGGCTGTCGCTTGCGTTGACGACGACGAGGAAACTGCGGCGCGGACGCGTCCTGGCGACGGAGGAAGGGTGAGGACGGAGCAGTGCTCACCGTGGGAGGGCCTGAAGGCGAGGGAGTCGGTGCAGAATGGACGCGGAGGCTCGGCTCGTTCGCCGGCGGAGCTCCTGGACGCGCGGACGAGGCTGCCGGACGCACGCGCGGACGGAGACGTCCTCCGCAACTGCACGATCAGGGCACGACGCCAGCGAACTCACGGCGGTCTCCCCAGGTCGATGACGGTTTCTATGGCGGCGACGCGAACGGGTTTGAAAACAGCGTCACGGACGGTGACGACCGGGGCGATGCGGGGATGACGCGGCGCTGGAGCAGCTCAGCTTGGCGCGCATGCAGGTTTCCAGGCGTTGGTGCGGTCGTGCGTGAGTACTTCGTCGCAGACACGGCGGCACGGACGTCGACGGTGTTCGCTATGCTGCGGACGGACGCGACAGCGGCGACCTCCACGGCGTCCCTGGGAAGAAACGGGGCTTGGTTAAGGTGGTCTCGAAGCGGGGAAGGATATAGAACAGAAAGAGATAGAAAAGGAGGACGATGACTGCGACGTGCGCGACGGCCGGCACCACGGCGAGCGCGGCTCGATCTTGTCCCCGGACGCGAGCGAACGGGGCTACGCCCGGGAGTGATGCGGGAGAAAGAGAGAGGAGTGTGAGGAGTGGTGTGAGTGAGAAAGAGATGGAAAGCTGGGCACTCTTAAGAAGGGCAGGGTCGTGCGGCTGCCGGGCGCGGCGTTCGCCGGCCGGCGGGAGCGAGCGGCGAGCACGGACAGAAGGAAAAGACAAGGAGGGAAGCCTTGGTTGCGCCGGAGGCGTAAGGAGAGCTAGCCGTGCCCGGGGGCGATGGAACGAGGCCGGGGAGGCTCGGTTGGCTTGGAGGGAGGATGACGAGTGGACGCACGCAACCTCGTTCGACGCCGCGTCGGCATCCATGGCGAGGTTGTTTCCGGCCGGGGAAACGGGACAAGGGCCTTGGCGTGCGAGGGTGATGTGCGGGAGCGGGGCTGCCACTATTTGGCTTGGGGTGCTGAGGAGGGATGCGGCAAGGGCACCATTTGCATGCATGCCTCAACCGGCCTCTTCTCTTTCTCTTCACTCCAGCCGGAACCAGCCAAAGAGAGGGTGTGGTGGAGAGGTCACGAGGTGCAGGATGGATGCAAGGAGAGGGCGGATGCATGATCTTTCCAAGATATGGATCACCAGCCACGTCTCTCCTTCCTTTCTCTTCAAACACAAGCATCCAAAGTGGGCAATGTAGCAGGGCGTGCATGGATGTCCACGGTAGAGAGAGAGGGAGGGGAGTGGTGGAGCTGATCTAGGCGGCTGCGGTGAGTACCGGTGTGGAGGAGGCGAAACGGAGGTGATCGTTTGCTAGGCCAGGGCGACGGGAAAAGGGAAAGGGAAGAAGGAGATGTGGCATGGTCGGCCTGAATGTACTCTCCATCCAGCCGATTTCTCTTTTCTCTCCAGCTCGATGGGATGCTTAAAACGAGTTCATTCTTTCTCCTAGCTGTAAAGGATACAACCAGGAACCCAAGGTATTTTACAGATAAATATTTGGTGGAGAAATGAGGGAATAAGATGGGTCGAAAGTGGAGCATTTAGGTGTTCTTCAGGAATCGCTGCATGCACTTGTTTTTGACTTCAGACTTTAGGTGCTTTTTAGAGTGGTGCTTGGGTCAGGTTTTTTTTTTAGTGGCTGCACAATGCCACTTGTGTTGACCCTAGGTCAGCACTCCATTTTATTTTATTGTTTGCGAAGTTATTCAAGAACATCCATATTTTCTTTTGAAAATAATATTTGGAAACTATTTTGGAAATAGATTTAGAAAACCAAGAGAAGATGGTGATTTTTGAAAATACTAAAGCAAGGTTTATCAAAGATAAGAGAGGAATTGAGTTTAAGGTGTAAGAGAAAAATGATCAAGGTATTACTTTGTTTTTCAAACCATGATAGAAGAAAAAAGGTTTTAGGGTGGTAGAGGAAATGGGAGGGAAACTCCAGTTTTGAAAGATTGATTTGTCGCCATAAGGCATTGGACTCATTTAAAGATAGGTTGTTTGGTTTTATCTTATTGCAAACAACCTTCAAGCAAGGGTCACACACACACCATTAAACCAAGCCAAAAGAGTCATACATAATCATCTCACCACATAAAGTTAACCTAGGTCAACATGCAACTACCAAAGAAACCAAGATGCAACAGTTGAAGTAGGTGCTCCAAGATGATCATGTCAGAGTAGGGTTTAAGAAGGGTTTAAATAAAGGGGTAATGTTTTGATAAGATTTTCCAGAAAATAGTGGAGATATGAGCATCTCCACAATTTTATAAGGTTTCAAAAGTGTTGGAAATCCTTTTGTAAAACATTAATAAAATAAAGATTTGCAAAGTAGTGGGATCATACCATCTGATAGATTCCTTTAGATTTCATAAATACTTAGTTTTGAAAACCTTGTTATCAAAATAAATCTTCGCTCACTATTTAATAAAAGTAAAATCACTTGAAAAGAGAGAAGTGTCCAAGATAATGCTTTTGTCGAATAGATAATAGTGTTTTGAAATGACATGACCACAAGGGCACAAGGATTGTGTTGGGGTGATGTTGATGTGGTGAAGTACTTATGGAAAGGCACCAAGTGGCAGTTGACAAAGGGCTTTACTATTATGTAGCTCAAGAAGATCTTAAACAAGTAGATCAAGGCAATTCATCTCAACAAACTATTTAGAAAAAGTTTTTGTTCCCCCTGATTTTGCCCTCTGGACATATAAACAAGGTTGCAAAAGTTGGGGTGTTACAGACCTTCCACCCTTAAAATAATCTCGTCCCGAGATTACTAAGCGTAGTACTAGAGAAGTTGTTAGAAGTTAAATTAAGTTAGACTCCATCCTCTGGTAGACGTGTCGTTGTCGGAAAGTCACATCTTCAGCTTCTGCGAGACACGGTAGATTTTTGTCGAGGGCAGGCTTCATGAAGAGGGTGACTTCTCTTTGCCGGTGTTAGATTTGTAGCTTCTTAATGATACTAGAGGGGTCCTCGATCCTTGGAAAGTTAGAGCATCCCAACCGTGCTTCAGAAAGATCGAAAACTTATAGGGTTTAGCTTAAATTTTAGTGGAAGACGAAGTCTTCCACCCTTAAGATTGTTCATTGTGTGTTCAGGAAAAGTCAGAGCTTCTGCCATGGGGTCCTGTCGGGCGCTTTTTGAAGAAGTCATCGATCTCTTGTCTTGAGTTGGAGAATCTTCAGGGGCGACGTGCAGTATGCAGCTTCAAGAGGCACACACGGTGTTTACTGTTCTGTAAGGCGCTCGTTAAGTTAGTAAGTCAGCGGAATTCCTGGTGGGTCTTCACATAAAGCGGCATCAGTCGTCGAAAACAGTCTTCAGCTGTAGGGTTGGTGTTTTTTTTTAAAGTACACCAAATCTTGAGTCTTGAATTATCTTCAAGCGCTTCACTTGATGAGGACCAGATGGACCTTCCAGAGTAACTTGGCTTCGATGCAACATCTCACTAAGCTTGTTAGAAGGTGAGTCAGGCTGAGGTTTTAAGAAGATAGCTTCAACGTTAGCGCGATTATGATGTACGGTTAGACAAAAATTGTATGGCTTCATCTTCTCGTGGAGTTGCAGTCGATCTTGAAGGTACTGGTTTCTTCTTCGTTGGCATTGCAGGGTGTCTTGAGTTGAATGTCGTACTGGAGTTGGGCATTTCGGGAAAACATGGTGGCATCTAGCTTTTACCCAAGTTAGAGTAAGAGTTTCCCGTGAACTTTGTGAACTAACCGATATAATTTCTACTAGAATTTTGACCGGATGCGAGGAAAACATCTTAGGGAGGGTTTCCTAGACTGGGTTATCACACAAAAAGGGTTTTTCAGGCCGAAAGGCTAGAGCAAGCATACACACAACAAGCAATCACAAGCACTCAAGCAGCAAATCCACAACACCACAATCAATCACGAAAACCACACGAGGTATATCAAGTACCCAAGGATACCTAATACGCAGGGGTAGCTCCATCGAAGCAATTGAGTTTTTCCTATCCATCCTATAGGCCTGGGTTGGTCAGAGATGCAGATGTCTTCATATTGTTGATATTATCTTCAACATTGATTCTTGTAGCAGTTGGTGGCGATGTAGACCTAATGTTGAGCCGTCGATGTTAAGTCGGGGGCGAAAACTGTATAGGATCCTCTGGTCTCAATTCGGAGGGGTAATTACTGAAGAGCTCCATGGATGACAGCTTCTTGTGACAGGCCTAAAAATTACTAGTCAAGAACTGAGGACTTGATCATTGACGACTGCAAAAGTGCAAGTCCAAAGAGGAACAAGGTCAACTCCTTGACAGACTTTGGTGACAACCAAAGACATGATCTTATTATCCATATACACATACTACGAAGTCGGCATCCAATCTTCAATAGCGGCAGTCGGAGATACTTGAGACTTTCTGAAGGGTTGATCCATCTTCAACTTCGAGTCTCCGAGTCTGAGCTAGGGATATCGTCCAATATGTTGGTTTGGAAGAGGATGAGATAGTAGAATTAAAAGCTTTCAATAACTTTGGAAATCATAGAGCGAGGTAAGAATTTGAATTTTTGAAGGGATAAGAAAATTAGAAGCTATGCTTCCGTTTACTAAAGAAATATTTGTTTCGTAAATAGTTTTTCCCGAAGTACTTGCTTCCTAACTAACGTCCATGCTAACTAGGGTCTCCTACAGTCAGGATGGCTCTGATACCAGCTCTGTGGGGCCCCGGACTTACCAGTCCAGAACTCCTGTTATGCATACAATTTCACGATCCCAAGATCATTCCATCGTGAATACATAACCGAACTGATACCAGATTACATCATCCATTACAGTACCGGAATAATATTAATACGGACGTCTTACATCATAGGCCAGCAAGGCCGAAGTTCAACAAACAGCAGCGAAATTTATTTGACTTCAAACAGCGGTGGAACCCACGTCAGGCCTTTACCCTACGAGCGGCTGGTCGGGAGAGCATCCTAGTTCGTGTCTTCGGCGTCGTAGTATTCTTCTTCGTAGTACTCCTCTTCAAAGTCCGGCCAAGTAAATAGCCGGGACAACAATGCCAATGAGTACGTTTGAATGTACTCGCAAACCACCTTAGAGATAAATAAAGGATATGCAATATGGCAGTAGCAAGGAACAGGCACTAACTAAGGTGACAAAAAGCGAGAGAGAGTTTCTCTCGAGAATAAGATATCTTTATAACTTTGTTGAAAATCGTTTTGAAAACAATTGTCATTTGAAGACTAATAGGTAAGGGTGACCCAATTTATTTTCCCGGCCCTCGAAATGGCCAAAACAACTGTACCACTTTCCACCGTACCTCTCAGGTACATTTCCTCCAGTCCCACTGGAATTTTCCTGTACCTTCGCGGTACTTTTCAAAATCTTTTCTTTGAAAACATTTGTAAAACAGAAACTCTTCAGCGTAGGTATCATGCCTTCCCAACCGTCCATGACCGCGGACGCGGCTATTCGAATAGTTTTCACTCTGCGAGAGGTTGTACACTTTCACCATAAGATCCGATAAATCCGCCGGGATCATCCCTGGTTCACCAAGCGTCAAAACGCGAGGTTCGGATAACCGATCGCAGTTTTTCGCTTGCTCGCCTTAGCCTAAGACATGCCGAATGAGATGTACCTCCCAACACCAGAGTCCGGGATGCCGTTTACCCAGGAGTTGCAAAGTCCCCGGCACACCCGACCCTCCGAATGCCGTTCAACCACTAGGCATCTTTCAATGGGAGCTCATAAGTTGTACCCGCGTACACGAACAGGCAAATGGGTTGCGTCCCTTCTCATGGGAAGAACCCCGGTCGAAGCGTCCATGGTCGGACTGCCACTACACTTGCAGGACTCAGTCTAAGGCGAGACAAACTACTACACTCGCCCCGTGCCCACTTTGGGGTAATATGGTTGCACTGTTTAATTGGTCAGGTTAAGTACCCAAGGCACCGAAGTTTTCGAAAACCTTTCTATCTCCACTTTATTCCAACAAAACTCACTTTTGCAAATCAGCTCTTCATTTTCAAACTCCCACTTGGGCAGGGCTACCCCATTCCAAGGTTTTCGAAAAACATCTTTCTAGGAAAACATTTTCCAAAACTTTTTCACAAGGGCTCCCAACCTATAGTCCACCTTTTCTTGAAAATCGGCGACAAGGATGATAAGGTGATAAGCACCATATCACTACTAAGATGGGGATCAGTAGGTTCCAATGAGGTCTGCACCCTAAGGGTGGATTAATTAAAACTCCGGTGGCGCTAACCACCGACAATAATAAATGAAAAACATGCACTTTGCAAAACCTGGAATAATGCAAGAACAAGGTATATGTAGGATCAGAGATGCATCAAAAGATGGCTTGCCTTTGTTGGCTATTTTTCCCTGGACTTCATCTTCATGAACCATCTGCTTTTCCTCCCTCTTCGAAATCCTCACCAAGATCCTCTCCTTTTCCGATAGCGTTCGCATTTCTAGCGTCGCAAAATAAAAGGCGAACAATCAACATATAGCCATAGCATCAACCACACACACTCAATGTAATAGCGAACCACTCAATTGGAGGCACGAAACAAGACAATTAAAAATCACCTATGGCAAGATGGCCATCTTACTTATAAAGGGGATGATTTTACCGCTACTCGAAAAGGCCTTAAGATAACACCCATTAACTAAAAAAGTTCTGCCTCGCAAAAAATCATAATCTACACAATCAAAGGTGGCTAATGACCTTTGGAAACCACCAGTAGGGGTCTGGTGCCAAGGTTCATTAAAAAGCATTTTAAACATAAACAACACAATTTCCCTATGGGTAAAATAAGCAACAACACCACATTAGCAAACCACTCTACAAAAAGGCACACAAAAATTTGGTAAAATCACAGAGAGTAAATCTTGACTTTATAAAGTTACGAAATTGGATTCACTAAATTTAGATTTTTCAAAAGAAAGATATAATTTTTATAAAACCGTAAATGTCTTAGGAACTAAATAAATGACCTAAATCTTTACGTTGCTCACAAAAATACATGCATCACATCTACGGGAAGCTAGTAACACTTGGAACTCACATGCACTGGAAGTTTTCAAAAATAAACTTTTAAATATTTTTAAACATTTTGACAAGGCAGAAACTAGAGCCAACCATTTTCAAGGCACACAGTCATCAGAGCATATCCAAGCAGTAACAAACATATCACTGTATAGGTACTGAAAAATGTGATCTACCAAAATCGGTTTGGTATTTTTCTTAATTACAAAATAATTTACACAATTTTTATACTAAAAAGGTACCCTGTTTTGGTTATTAAATTCCCAGAAATTAAATAAAGCTCAGAAAAATATTTCCTTTGCCACACTTGTAGACCAAAGTGATACCTAGCACTGGGATTTGGTTTTGTTTCAAAAACTGTTTTAATTGTAAAAATAAAAATCACACAAAGACCTACTGGACAGATCTGGATCTATTAACCATGCAAAATACAGGAAACTCCGACATGTGAGACCTCTGCAAAAATAAAGGTACTGTCTTCTACGACACAACAAAATTGGTTTCACACAAAAATAGTTCACCAAGTTCACACAATAATTAAAATACTCTAACAGCAACATTTCAGTAGAGCAATTATCAGCACAAAAGTAAAATATAAATACACATGCATGCAATACTGAGTGGTTAAGAATTTGTTTAGGAGTATTTATAAATTTGAATCACTTAATTTTAAGATAATATGAATTTTTAAACGATTAAAACCTAAGTCTGCTTCTCACAGGGTAATATTTGCTGAGAGAGAAAAGGAAAAAGAGGACTAGGCCGAAACCCTGGCTCGGGCCAGATCCGGCCCAGATTGACTAAACAGCCTAAGGAGCCAAAACGGCCCAGGCGGGGGTCGGCTGGCCAGCAGCCATGCATGCGGGGCCGAGCTGCATGCAGCCGTGGATCGGCGATCCAACTGCGGCTGTCGCTTGCGTTGACGACGACGAGGAAACTGCGGCGCGGACGCGTCCTGGCGACGGAGGAAGGGTGAGGACGGAGCAGTGCTCACCGTGGGAGGGCCTGAAGGCGAGGGAGTCGGTGCAGGAATGGACGCGGAGGCTCGGCTCGTTCGCCGGCGGAGCTCCTGGACGCGCGGACGAGGCTGCCGGACGCACGCGCGGACGGAGACGTCCTCCGCAACTGCACGATCAGGGCACGACGCCAGCGAACTCACGGCGGTCTCCCCAGGTCGATGACGGTTTCTATGGCGGCGACGCGAACGGGTTTGAAAACAGCGTCACGGACGGTGACGACCGGGGCGATGCGGGGATGACGCGGCGCTGGAGCAGCTCAGCTTGGCGCGCATGCAGGTTTCCAGGCGTTGGTGCGGTCGTGCGTGAGTACTTCGTCGCAGACACGGCGGCACGGACGTCGACGGTGTTCGCTATGCTGCGGACGGACGCGACAGCGGCGACCTCCACGGCGTCCCTGGGAAGAAACGGGGCTTGGTTAAGGTGGTCTCGAAGCGGGTAAGGATATAGAACAGAAAGAGATAGAAAAGGAGGACGATGACTGCGACGTGCGCGACGGCCGGCACCACGGCGAGCGCGGCTCGATCTTGTCCCTGGACGCGAGCGAACAGGGCTACGCCCGGGAGTGATCTGGGAGAAAGAGAGAGGAGTGTGAGGAGTGGTGTGAGTGAGAAAGAGATGGAAAGCTGGGCACTCTTAAGAAGGGCAGGGTCGTGCGCTGCCAGGCGCGGCGTTCGCTGACTGGCGGGAGCGAGCGGCGAGCACGGACAGAAGGAAAAGACAAGGAGGGAAGCCTTGGTTGCGCCGGAGGCGTAAGGAGAGCTAGCCGTGCCCAGGGGCGATGGAACAGGCCGGGGGAGGCTCGGTTGGCTTGGAGGGAGGATGACGAGTGGACGCACGCAACCTGTTCGACGCCGCGTCGGCATCCATGGCGAGGTCGTTTCCGGCCAGGGGAAACGGGACAAGGGCCTTGGCGTGCGAGGGTGATGTGCAGGAGCAGGGCTGCCACTATTTGGCTTGGGGTGCTGAGGAGGGATGCGGCAAGGGCACCATTTGCATGCATGCCTCAACCGGCCTCTTCTCTTTCTCTTCACTCCAGCCGGAACCAGCCAAAGAGAGGGTGTGGTGGAGAGGTCACGAGGTGCAGGATGGATGCAAGGAGAGGGCGGATGCATGATCTTTCCAAGATATGGATCACCAGCCACGTCTCTCCTTCCTTTCTCTCCAAACACAAGCATCCAAAGTGGGCAATGTAGCAGGGCGTGCATGGATGTCCACAGTAGAGAGAGAGAGGGAGGGGAGTGGTGGAGCTGATCTAGGCGCTGCAGTGAGTACCGTGTGGAGGAGGCGAAACGGAGGTGATCGTTTGCTGGGCCAGGGCGACGGGAAAAGGGAAAGGGAAGAAGGAGATGTGGCATGGTCGGCCTGAATGTACTCTCCATCCAGCCGATTTCTCTTTTCTCTCCAGCTCGATGGGATGCTTAAAACGAGTTCATTCTTTCTCCTAGCTGTAAAGGATACAACCAGGAACCCAAGGTAATTTACAGATAAATATATGGTGGAGAAATGAGGGAATAAGATGGGTCGAAAGTGGAGCATTTAGGTGTTCTTCAGGAATCGCTGCATGCACTTGTTTTTGACTTCAGACTTTAGGTGCTTTTTAGAGTGGTGCTTGGGTCAGGTTTTTTTTAGTGGCTGCACAATGCCACTTGTGTTGACCCTAGGTCAGCACTCCATTTTATTTTATTTTTTGCGAAGTTATTCAAGAACATCCATATTTTCTTTTGAAAATAATATTTGGAAACTATTTTGGAAATAGATTTAGAAAACCAAGAGAAGATGGTGGTTTTTGAAAATACTAAAGCAAGGTTTATCAAAGATAAGAGAGGGATTGAGTTTAAGGTGTAAGAGAAAAATGATCAAGGTACCACTTTGTTTTTCAAACCATGATAGAAGAAAAAAGGTTTTAGGGTGGTAGAGGAAATGGGAGGGAAACTCCAGTTTTGAAAGATTGATTTGTCGCCATAAGGCATTGGACTCATTTAAAGATAGGTTGTTTGGTTTTATCTTATTGCAAACAACCTTCAAGCAAGGGTCACACACACACCATTAAACCAAGCCAAAAAGAGTCATACATAATCATCTCACCACATAAAGTTAACCTAGGTCAACATGCAACTACCAAAGAAACCAAGATGCAACAGTTGAAGTAGGTGCTCCAAGATGATCATGTCAGAGTAGGGTTTAAGAAGGGTTTAAATAAAGGGGTAATGTTTTGATAAGATTTTCCAGAAAATAGTGGAGATATGAGCATCTCCACAATTTTATAAGGTTTCAAAAGTGTTGGAAATCCTTTTGTAAAACATTAATAAAATAAAGATTTGCAAAGTAGTGGGATCATACCATCTGATAGATTCCTTTAGATTTCATAAATACTTAGTTTTGAAAACCTTGTTATCAAAATAAATCTTCGCTCACTATTTAATAAAAGTAAAATCACTTGAAAAGGGAGAAGTGTCCAAGATAATGCTTTGATCAAATAGATAGCAGTGTTTTGAATTCACATGACCACTAGGGCACAAGGATTGTGTTGGGGTGATGTTGATGAGGTGAGGTACTTATGGGAAGGCACCAAGTGGCAGTTGACAAAGGGCTTTACTATTATGTAGCTCAAGAAGATCTTAAACAAGTAGATCAAGGCAATTCATCTCAACAAACTATTTAGAAAAAGTTTTTGTTCCCCCTGATTTTGCCCTCTGGACATATAAACAAGGTTGCAAAAGTTGGGGTGTTACAGGCCAGTTCCTGTTTTCTGCTGTTTTTGGTTCCAGAAATCCTAGTAAAGAAATATTCTCGGAATCGGACGAAATCAACGCCCAGCATCCTATTTTTCCACGAAGCTTCCAGAACACCCGAGAGTCGCCAGAGGAGGGCCACTGGGCCCCAGATGATAGGCCGGCGCGGCCCTAGGGGGCGCGCCCCTAGTGTGTCGTCGCCTCGTCGCCCCTCCGACTCCGCCTCTTCGCCTATATAAAGGTCCCTGACCTAAAAACCACGACACGTTCGACGAAACCAGAGAAAACCTTCCAGAGCCACCGCCATCGCGAAGCCAAGATCTGGGGGACAGGAGTCTCTGTTCCGGCACGCCGCCGGGACGGGGAAGTGCCCCCGGAAGGCTTCTCCATCGACACCACCGCCATCTTCATCAACGCTGCTGTCTCCCATGAGGAGGGAGTAGTTCTCCATCGAGGCTCGGGGCTGTACCGGTAGCTATGTGGTTCATCTCTCTCCTATGTACTTCAATACAATAACTCATGAGCTGCCTTACATGATTGAGATTCATATGATGATGCTTGTAATCTAGATGTCATTGTGCTAGTCAAGTGGATTTTACTTATGTGATCTCCGGAGACTCCTTGTCCCACGTGTGTAAAGGTGACGAGTGTGTGCACCGTGTGGGTCTCTTAGGCTATATTTCACAGAATACTTATTCATCGTTATGAATGGCATAGTGAAGTGCTTATTTATATCTCTTTATGATTGCAATGTGTTTTGTATCACAATATATCCGTGTGCTACTCTAGTGATGTTATTAAAGTAGTTTATTCCTCCCGCACGGTGTAATGGTGACAGTGTGTGCATCGTGTAGTACTTGGTGTAGGCTATGATTGTGATCTCTTGTAGATTATGAAGTTAACTATTGCTATGATGGTATTGATGTGATCTATGCCTCCTTTCGTAGTGTGAAGGTGACGAGTGTGCATGCTATGTTAGTACTTGGTTTGGTTATGTTGATCTGTCATGCACTCTAAGGTTATTTAAACATGAACATCGAATATTGTGGAGCTTGTTAACTCCGGCATTGAGGGTTCGTGTAATCCTACACAGTTAGTGGTGTTCATCATCCAACAAGAGAGTGTAGAGTCTATGTCACAACCCAACTTTTGCAACCTTGATTAGTTGTCCATAGTGCAAAAATTAGGGGGAACAAAAACTTTTTCTATAAACTATTTAGATGAATTGCCTTGATCTGTTTGTTATAATGAAATGCTTTGATCTGCTGGTCGATGAATTGTGTTGATTTGCTTGTTGAGCTTTGTCTTGAGCTACCTCAAAGAACAACACCTCTAGTGGTAAAATCATCCTTGAATTCAAAACATGGGATCATCTACCCCTTAAATACATCCTTCTCTCTTACCCTAGTATAAAAACCCTAAGGAATCATAAATTTGGCTAAGTCCCGAAATCTGTTTAAGGTTCCATTTTGGAACCCCTGGATTAAGCTACCCCTTGCCATCTAAGGCAATACACTTGGTCCTAGACCTACCTTATCATGAGAACTTCCCAACCATGTCTTTGCCCTGAACCATATCCCTCTTTTACCCACTTATCCTTGTTGGTTTTGAAGCCAAGTCAATAAGATATTTTGGCAGGCTTAAAATGTTCAAACTTTGGCAGTTGATCTCTAAGCACCCACAACTGTTATGGGTAATCTCAATGCACGGATCTCATCTATGCAACACCCTCTACAACTTCCACGTCTTGCATGTCCCAATCTACCCCCACAATTCTTAATTTCACTTGATCTTGCACCCTATCCACTGTTCCAGCACTAGATCACTTGTTCCTGTTTTATTTTTTGTTTTCCTTTATTCTAAGTTTAATCTCCACAAAACCAAGAGTGAAGATGGTAGCTACATTATGTAGCCTTTCTCTACCATTGAGATCACTTCTCCCAAAATATTTTATTTACCAAAAATCCTATTTAAGATTCTTCTCTATTTTCACTACAAAACTAATCTTAGTTTTATCAAAACTTTTCAAACTTTTTTTTTAGTGGAATGTGGGTGGTGTTTTACTTCATACTATCCCTTTTCCAACCCCAAAAACGTTTCTATCAAATCATTTCACTTTATTCTACTTTCGTTTAACAAAGTGCTTGTTTATGGCACTGATGTTAGCTATTTATTTTTCTTGCTTATCTTAAAAGGGAGAGTTTTATACCTAGACTAGTTTAGAAATTTGAACCTTTTTAACTCAAATCTTCTTCTTATCTTCAAATGCAAATTCAAATAAAAACCTCTTCCATTTTGGCCATACTCTTTTCAGGTGATTCAAACCTTACCAAATTTATATTCCATTTTGGCATGACATCTTCTCTGCTTCAAACACACGTCTCCTATCTACCACACAACCCTCATGTATTGTCCATTTCGGCAAGTTGCATTGCCTTTTTGGTCATGCCAAGGAAATAGAGGCCGGCCATGCCCACCTTGGCACATGAAAATACCTCCTCATCTCTCTCTCCCATCTTGCTACTCCAATGAACACCCTTGGCTTCGTACCCACCTGCATTACATCTCTGCCACATGGGAAAGAGAGGAAGAGGGAAGACCCCGAGGCAATCATGCCAAGATTTGAGCATGCTTATGGTAAGATCTTGAGGAAATCCTTGCATGCAGCCTACCCCTCCTCCCTCCCCTCAATGCCAACGACCAGCCCGCCCTCACACCATCCCAGGACACCAAGGAAGCCTACCTAGCTAGACCTAGCTTCCCTCTCTCTCTCCCCTTCCTAATGCCATTGAATGGCATAGGCCTTGACCCAAACGCCCTAGGCTCGCACTCCTGCACCTCTAACCTTGTCTAGCCTCTCTCCCTGGATTCCTGGAGTCGTGCGGTACTCATCCCCCGAGCCCCAATGCTTCCCATCGTTCCCACCAAGCATGCCAACCGGTGGTCACCTCTATTTTGGCCAGCGCGCCATCCACCACCCCAGCCCTCGAGGCTGCGCCATGAGGGCGCCCTATCTCCCCTCTATCCTGCAGGCATGGTCCCGAGGCAAGCTCTGTCCCGAAAAGGCCTCCCCCATGCTTGCCATGTACGTAGTCACCTCGGCCATGGGTGCCGTGGCGTTCCCGAATTTCTGAAGCATCAGAGGTCGTGCCCCTCTGCACACTGCAAAGGCACCGTGTTGGTACCATGATGCAATGATCGCTTTTCTCCCGCGTGCTCTGTCTTTCCATCGTGACATATCAAACACCTGCGGGCAGCCTCGGAAACCACCAAGCTGTGACCTGCTCAGCACGCGTATCTCCGGGTTTTTAGCTGCACTAGATTCCCCACTGGATGCCGTGCAAGATGCTACCACGCAGCTGCCCATTCACGCTCAAACCTCACGCGCCCCCGACCACGTACACCATGTCCACCGTACACCCGCCCCGGGGCTATAAAAGCCGCTCCCTGCCTCTCCCTTAGCCTCCTCCCACCTCACATCACCTCCTTTATCACCCCAGAACACCCGCAGCCAGCACCCAGGGCGCCCCCTTGCTGCAGCACGCCGGCATGGTCACCCCTGCCGTGGCCACCGTCAAGGAGGCGGGCGAAGTGGACGTCGCCCCGTCGTTCTCATCTCTCCCTGTTTTCCCAATGAATACCGTCCTCCTCTGGTCTTAACCGACCCGTTCTTGCTGTCCAGGTCCGCCGAAATCAGCTGCCGTCGCCCGGACGCTGCTGCGAGCATAGAGCCGCCGGGAGGAGCAACCGCGCTGGCTGGAGGAGCTGCGGAGGCGCGCGTCGACGGCCTCGACCCGCCACCGCGCCGCCGGAGCTTCGCCGCCAGCCGCCGACCACCGCCGGCCCCAGGTGAGCCTCCGCCCCGCCCTGCCCTTCTCTTCCTGTCCGCCGCGCGTGCCTGTATGGTCGCGAGGAGAGCGACGGCTGATCCCTCCCGAGCGTGCGTGTGTGCATGGCCAACAGGCCACGTCGGCCCATGCACTGGGCCCCGCCACGGGCCCCCTCTCCTTTTCTTTTTCATTTTTTTTTCACTCTCCACCTGGACACCCACCTGGGCCGGCCCAACTACCACCCCCGCACGGCCCAGAAAACCTTCCCGCCCTTTTATTTTCGTTTGAAAATTAGAAGTCGTTGTTAATTGTTTATAAAACCAGAGATCTTCATATTTGAATAACTCGAGATATACAGACCCAAATCAAGTGAAACAAATTTCATTGGATCAACAATTTCAATACCTTTCCAACGCAACTGGCCTTGTATTTTTAGGAATTTTTTACGATTTTTAGCGTATTTAACATGAACACTGTATTCTGCTTAGTATTTCTACTGCCAAAATTTGGAAAATTAGTTTTTTTTGG
The DNA here is from genome assembly GCF_022539505.1 of Lolium rigidum. Lineage (NCBI taxonomy): Eukaryota > Viridiplantae > Streptophyta > Magnoliopsida > Poales > Poaceae > Lolium > Lolium rigidum. The sequence goes on along the minus strand of NC_061513.1, from coordinate 140,673,930 downwards.
ATGAATCCAATTGAGTTAGTCTTGTTTTGTTACTGGCCATATAGGAAAAATATTGCTAGTCTCTTTTCATGCATATTTGTTACTGTTTGTGTTAATGTGTGTATCATGAAATGTTGTACCAAAACTTTTGTTTATTTAAAATCTTTAACCAACTCTTTTTATTTAAAAATGGTCAACCTATGTTTTATTTTTGCAAAACAAAACCTCTGCAACTTAACCTTAGTCCTATTGTTTTGTTTAAGTTTTCAAAAGAGTGTAGCATAGTGTTTACCTCCTATTTTTGTATAGTGTCAATTAGCCAAATAAACTAGGAAAATGATTTCCTACTTTTCAAAAAAATGTTTGAAAATAAAATATGAATGCTTTTGATACCTAACCAATGCACTTGTCTTCTTTGTGGTGTTTTATACCAGGGGATAATTAATTTATGCCATGGTGATACCCAAAGAGGCAATTGCTCATTTGTGAGGCTCTTATGCCCTTATTAGGTGAATAAATTGGGTTTTCTAAAATCAAAACTCTTAAAGTTGTTTTGTAGTATCTATAAGGCCTTAGTATGTTAACCCTTAGTAGAGTGGTTATCTTTTGATTGTTGATTGTTGTATGTTGTTTTGTTGGTACAATGTGTTGATTGTGTTCTTTTTATATTTTTCGGCGATAGATGCGAACAATTACGGGAAAGAAGAAGAAGTGGTTTGGACAAGGATTTTATTTATATTGTTGGGATTCTTATATGGATGGAGTTGAAGAATTCCAGGGACAAATAAGCCAAGGCAAGCCATCTTTTGATCTCTTGCTATTTATCCTTCTTGTTGTGTTCGTTGTTCCATTATATACTTGGTTCCTTGTATCTTGTGTTATGATTGGTCCTCTACACTATGCATACTTGCTCCCAAGTATGTTGAATCCCTTGTTGATATTATGCATGCTTACCCTAAGCATGTATGCCCCTTGATCGCCTATATTATCATCTTCTTAGTGGTATGATGATTAACATCATGACCCTTGTTTAATCATCCTACTTATATTGTCCCTATGCATGCTTATCCTAAGTATGTATGATCTCCTGGACACCTCAATTATCATCTCCTTAGGGGTATGATGGCTAGCATCATGCCATTGTTGTATCTTAGTTCTTACATGAAACTATAGGTTGGGAACCCCCTTGGAAAAATACCTTATTGAAAAGAATTTCTGAAAACCTTGGGTGAGTTGGACTTACCCAAGCGTGTGTTTATGAAAGGAAAGGATCTTGGCAAAGATGGTTGGAAAGAAAATCTTGTTTTCGAAAACTTTGGCGCCTAAGTATTCACCCGTGACAATTAACCCGCGCAACCACCGCTACTCCAACGTGGGCACGGAGCTTAGCTTGACGTTTGTTCTTCTTAGCATGAGGCACCGCACAACTATACAAGGGTACGGTTACTCCCGAGTCCGGGTTGTCATGGTTGGGACAATAGTATAACGGGAGGCCTTCGGGGCTGACCCGTCCGGAAGACACTATGGGTCTCCTGGCTTGGCGGTGGAGCCACGCACAAGAGGAGGTGAGCTGCCACGGTGCGCGGGAGGTACATACTCCATAGGGTAGGACCTCTTGCTAAGTCGAATGGGCGAAAGGCTATGTTCGGGTATCCGTCGTGGCATATGTTGTTATGCGGGGATGATGCCCACACGATAGGTATCCGGATAGAGGTGGGGAAAGTGTGCAAACTCTGCAGAGTAAAATCTATTCGAATAGCCGCGTCCGCGGTCATGGACGGTTGGAATGGCTGTTGCTTAGCCTGATGAGCTTTGTTTTACAAAATTGTTTGACAAAGGAAAGGAAAGAACTTGTTTAAAGTACCGGAAGGATACGGGAAAGGATGTGTCGACCATATGGAGATGGTCGGGAAGGATAAATAAAATTGGGATACCCCATCCTAGTGTTTTATGTTGTAAAACTCTTTGAAGTATCATCTTCAACAAAGATATAGAGATGTCATAGGGTATCTTTTGAAGTATCTTCTTTAACAAAGATATAGAGATGTCATAGAAATGTCTTATCACCCTCTTAGTGTCCCTTTCAACTGTGATGTGGGATGCTATATCCACAAGAGAAACTGATTCTCTTCCACATGCTATATCCACAAGAGAAACTGATTCTCTTCCACATGCTATATCCACCAGAGAAACTATTCTTCCTCTCTTGTCTTCTTTAGTTAGAATTGTTATCACCTTCTTGGTGGTTTGCGAGTACAATTCAAATGTACTCACGGCTTTGTCCCTGGCTATTTACTTGGCCAGACCTGGAGGACTTCGACAGATGAAGAAGGAGTTGACGACGTCTATGCGGGCTAGGAACGTCTTCCCAGTCAGTTGCATGTAGGGTTATGGCAGATGACTTGGGCTCTACGCTGATTGAAGTGATTTCCGCGACTCTGATGATTAGATTAGGCCCTTCGAGGCTATTTTGTAAAGAAGGGTCATGTGACCTTATTGTAATTTTCTTATTCCGTTTTGTAAAGGATGATGTAATTTGATATCAGTTCGGTTATGTGTTCACGGCACACTGATCATGAGAACGTGAACTGTATACATAACAGGGTATTTTGGACAGCTAGTCCGGGGTCCTCACAGTCTAGCATCTATCTATTTATTCTGTTATGTGATCAATGTTGAGAGTGTCCACTAGTGAAAGTATGATCCCTAGGCCTTGTTCCTAAATACTGCTACCGCTGCTTGTTTACTGTTTTACTGCATCTGTACTTCCTGCAATATTACCACCATCAACCACACGCCGGCAAGCACTTTTACAGGCGCCGTTACTCACTGCTCATACTTATTCATACCACTTGTATTTCACTATCTCTTCGCCGAACTAGTGCACCTATTAGGTGTGTTGGGGACACAAGAGACTTCTTGCTTTGTGGTTGCGGGGTTGCATGAGAGGGATATCTTTGACCTCTTCCTCCCTGAGTTCGATAAACCTTGGGTGATCCACTTAAGGGAAACTTGCTGCTGTTCTACAAACCTCTGCTCTTGGAGGCCCAACACTGTCTACAAGAATAGAAGCACCCGTAGACATCAGTGCGCCCTGCCAATAGTCAGATAGCAACACCTTTAGAAGTCACACCTTTATCCTACTGGTCGATTAAACCTTGGTTTCTTACTGAGGGAAAACTTGCTACTATGCTCATCATACCTTTCTCTTGGGGTTCCCCAACGGTGTGCAATATGCGCTCATCAAGCTGATTTTCTAGCGCCGTTGCCGGGGAGAAAGAAGATTTTTGCAAGGGGAGTCTCTCATCTCCCATCTCTTTACTTTGTTATAGTTTTGCTTAGTTTACTTTATTTTTGTCTTATTTGCTTTATTATATCAAAAACACAAAAAAATAGTTTCTATTTTAAGTTGTTTTTATGTCTATCCCTGTTACTATGTCGCCTGAGGAAATGATCTTCACTTTCAAACAAGGGAGTGGGGAGAGTTTTAAGGAAGGTTGGTCTAGAATTAATAATTCTTATAATAAAATTGAACCTAAAATGACTCTAGACTTGCTTCTTAGTAGCTTTTATTTTGGTCTTATTCTTCGTTATAGATATGCTTTGGATATCGTAGCAGGAGGAGATTTCCTCCATTGTGATGGAGGTCATGCTTTTAATGTCATAAAAAAGTTGATTGCAACATATAGCTCACCTAGTAATTTTGATTCATCCCTCGTGAGCATTTTTTCTAGATTAAATACTCTTGAGACAAGTACAACTAGCTTGAAAGAATGTTATAGTATGCTTCGGGAGAAGTATGATCATGTTACGATAAATTCAGAACCCTCAAGTTGGCCCCCATCAGTAAAAAATGATATAGGTGGTGAAATCTTGTATGCTCGTTGTAATATTATGTCTGACTTTTGTCTTATGCCTAAAGATATTTACGAGTCTTTAAATCTTTGGGGACTTTCTGATGGTGGAGAAGAAATATCTCTCACCAATAATGCTATTATATTACCCATTGGAATTGCTGAAGGAGTGCGTACAAACCTCCTAGTAACAATGGTATCTACTGATTATCTTGACATTGAATGTGTACGAAAAACACAAATCACGCTTGGGCGATCTCTGCTAAAACTCCTGGGAGCAAGGATTGATGTTAGGAAAGGTATCGTGACTTTCACCTCCCCACCAGGTACTTCTCATTCCATTCCTAAGAAAATGCGCTTAAATGTAGGAGGGGTAGGCGCAAGGCTCCCACCATTTATGATGTTGATGCTTCTTCACTTGATAATACTTGATGCTAGCTCTTTTTCTGCGCCTAGCTGAAAATCGTAAAAGAAAAGCACTCTTGGGAGATAACCCATATTTTATTTCTGTAATTTTTATTTTGTTGAGTCTTAGAAGTTATTACCTCTGTAATAACCTCTCCTTGTCATTTTTATTTCGTTTTTGTGCCAAGAATAGCCTCTAATAGAAAGAAAGTAAGATTTGGAGAAGTTGATGTCCTGAAAACAGATTCTGTGCTGTCACCATAAAAATTCGTATAAACAGCCAGAGCGAAATTTTGAGCTGCCATTTTGTGTGCATATGCCCCAGGTTATTATCTAACTTGCGTTACTTGAACACTTTTCGATCTGAGCAACAGAAGATTTTCTAAAAAATCGATCTTTACCTCGTCATTCGTTTTGACAGATTTCTGCCACTATTTGCATTTGCCTCTTAATCTCTTTCTTTTTTTAATTCTTTTGAGCAAAGAGCTTTTTGAAGAGGTTTCTATAGTAGCTAATGCTTTAATATATATTTTCAAGTGTAGGGAGAGAAGAATGATGTGATGAGATTAAGAATGGACAAAAGCTCAAGCTTGGGGATGCCCATGTCACCCCAAGAAATATCCAAGAGTTACAAACATCAAAGATTGGGGATGCCCAAGGCATCCCCTCTTCATAAACATAGCAACATGTCATTGATAACGCGTGAAGCACACGTCCGTTGGGAACCCCAAGAGAAAGGTGTGATGCGTACGGCAGCAAGTTTTCCCTCAGTAAGAAACGAAGGTTATCGAACCAGTAGGAGTCAAGGGCCACGTGAAGGTTGTTGGTGACGGAGTGTAGTGCGGTGATGTCTACGGGTGCTTCTATTCTTGTAGACAGTGTTCGGCCTCCAAGAGCAGAGGTTTGTAGAACAGCAGCAAGTTTCCCTTAAGTGGATCACCCAAGGTTTATCGAACTCAGGGAGGAAGAGGTCAAAGATATCCCTCTCAAGCAACCCCGCAATCACGATACAAGAAGTCTCTTGTGTCCCCAACACACCTAATACACTTGTCGGATGTATAGGTGCACTAGTTCGGCGAAGAGATGGTGAAATACAAGTAGTATGGATGTATATGAGTGGTAATAACAATCTGAATAAAATATGGCAGCGAGTAAACATGCAACAGAACAGTAAACAAACGGAGTTTCGATGCTTAGAAGCAAGGCCTAGGGATCATACTTTCACTAGTGGACACTCTCAACATTGCAATCATAATTGAATATAAATATAAGCACTTCACTATGCTACTCTGAATTACTCTTTGGCAAGATAACGAACACTAATTCATCATGTAGGCAAACATTAAAGATGTATTCCCAAGTACTAATATTCACCCCACGCTGTCACTGTGAGCATTCATAGGAGGTACTAACACAACACAATTTCATAGAGACATCCAACTCAAATCATAACTCAGTGAATAAGTATTCTGTGAAATATAGCCTAAGAGACCCACACGGTGCACACACTCGTCACCTTTACACACGTGGGACAAGGAGTCTCCGGAGATCACATAAGTAAAATCCACTTGAATAGCATAACGACATCTAGATTACAAGCTCATCATATGGATCTCAATCATGTAAAGCAGCTCATGAGATCATTGTATTGAAGTACATGGAGAGAGAGATTAACCACATAGCTACCGGTACAGCCCTTAGCCTCGATGGAGAACTACTCCCTCCTCATGGGAGACAGCAGCGTTGATGAAGATGGCGGTGGTGTCGATGGAGATGCCTTCCGGGGGCACTTCCCCGTCCCGGCGGCGTGCCGGAACAGAGACTCGTGTCCCCCAGATCTTGGCTTCGCGATGGCGGCGGCTCTGGAAGGTTTCTCGTACCGTGGCTTTTTCGTCTCGAGGTTTTAGGTCAGGGACCTTTAAATAGGCGAAGAGGCGGATTCGGAGGGCTGACGAGGCGGTGACACAACAGGGGGCACGGCCCGAGCCCTGGCCGCGCCACCCTGTCATCTGGTGGCCCTGTGGCCCTCCTCTGGCGGCTCTCGGGTGTTCTGGAAGCTTCGTGGAATTATAAGATGCTGGGCATTGATTTCGTCCGATTCCGAGAATATTTCCTTACTAGGATTTCTGAAACCAAAAACAGCAGAAAACATCAACTGGCCCTTCGGCATCTCGTCAATAGGTTAGTTCCGGAAAACGCATCAAAATGATGTAAAGTGTGTATAAAACATGTGAGTATCATCATAAAAGTAGCATGGAACATAAGAAATTATAGATACGTTTGGGACGTATCAAGCATCCCCAAGCTTAGTTCCTACTCGCCCTCGAGTAGGTAAACGATAACAAAGATAATTTCTGAAGTGACATGCTATCATAATCTTGATCATACTATTGTAAAGCATATGAGATGAATGCAGCGATTCAAAGCAATGGTAAAGACAATGAGTAAACAATTGAATCATGCAGCAAAGACTTTTCATGAATAGTACTTTCAAGACAAGCATCAATAAGACTTGCATAAGAATTACTCATAAAGCAATAGATTCAAAGTAAAGGTATTGAAGCAACACAAAGGAAGATTAAGTTTCAGCGGTTGCTTTCAACTTCAACATGTATATCTCATGGATAATTGTCAACACAAAGTAATATAACAAGTGCAATAGGTAAACATGTAAGAATCAATGCACACAGTTGATACAAGTGTTTGCTTCTAAGATAGAAAGAATAGGTAAACTGACTCAACAATAAAGTAAAAGAAAGGCCCTTCGCAGAGGGAAGCAGGGATTAAATCATGTGCTAGAGCTTTTTAAGTTTTGAAATCATATAGAGAGCATAAAAGTAAAGTTTTGAGAGGTGTTTGTTGTTGTCAACGAATGGTAGTGGGTGATGTCTACGGGTGCTTCTATTCTTGTAGACAGTGTTGGGCCTCCAAGAGCAGAGGTTTGTAGAACAGCAGCAAGTTTCCCTTAAGTGGATCACCCAAGGTTTATCGAACTCAGGGAGGAAGAGGTCAAAGATATCCCTCTTATGCAACCCCGCAACCACAAAGCAAGAAGTCTCTTGTGTCCCCAACACACCTAATAGGTGCACTAGTTCGGCGAAGAGATAGTGAAATACAGGTGGTATGAATAAATATGAGCGAGTAGTAACGGCGCAGTAAAATAGCTTGCTGGCGTGTGGTTGATGGTGGTAATATGGTAGCGTAGTAACGCAAGTAAACAAGTAAACAAGCAGCGATAGCGATATTTAGGAACAAGGCCTAGGGAATAGACTTTCACTAGTGGACACTCTCAGCTTTGATCACATAACGTAATAGATAAATGCATACTCTACACTCTCTTGTTGGATGATGAACACATTGCGTAGGATTACACGAACCCTCAATGCCGGAGTTAACAAGCTCCACAATTCAATGTTCATATTTAAATAACCTTAGAGCATAATAGATCATTGCAAATTAAACCAAGAACTAACATAGTGCACACACCGTCCACATTACACTATGAAGGAGGAATAGATCACATCAATACTATCATAATGATAATTAACTCCACAATCTACAAGAGATCATGATCATAGCCTACGACAAGAACCACACGGTGCACACACTAGTCACCTTTACACCATGCAGGAGGAATAGACTACTTTAATAACATCACATGAGTAGCACATATAAACTAGTAGCGATACAAAGCTCATCTTATGGATCTCAATCATGCAAAGCAATTCACGAGATCATTGTATTGGAGTACAGAGAGAGAGAGATTAACCACATAGCTACGGTAGAGCCCTCAACCCTGTGGGTGAATTACTCCCTCCTCATCATGGGGACAGATGATGGCGGTGAAGATGGCGGTGAAGACGGCGGTGGAGATGGCTCCGGGGCAATTCCCCGCCCCGACAGGTGCCGGAACAGAGAGTTCTGTCCCCCGAATTGGACTTTCGCGATGGCGGCGGCTCCGGATGGTTTTCTCTCGTTTCCGTCTTCTTGGTCGATGTTTTTAGGTCAGGGACGATTATATAGGCCGAGAGTCGGAGTCGGAGGGGCCACGGGGTGACGCCACCATAGGGGGCGCGCCCCCCCGGGCCGCGCCGCCTCGTGGGGTGGGGCCCCCCGGCACCCTCTCGACTTTTCTCCCGGTGCTCCGGAAGCTTCCGGAATTATAAGGCCTTCGGTCTTGATTTCGTCCGATTCCGAAAATATTTCTTTACTAGGATTTCTGAAACCAAAAACAGCAGAAAACAACAACTGGCCTTTCGGCATCTCGTCAATAGGTTAGTTCCAGAAAACGCATAAAAACGATATAAAGTGTGAACAAAACATGTTGGTATTGTCATAAAACAAGCATGGAACATCGGAAATTATAGATACGTTGGAGACGTATAAGCATCCCCAAGCTTAGTTCCTACTCGTCCTCGAGTAGGTAAACGATAAAAGATAATTTCTGAGGTGACATGCTACCAACATAATCTTAATCATACTATTGTAAAGCATATGAGATGAATGCAGCGATTCAAAACAATGTTAATGCAATGAGTAAACAATTGAATCATATAGCAAAGACTTTTCATGAATAGTACTTTCAAGACAAGCATCAATAAGTCTTGCATAAGAGTTACTCATAAAGCAATAAATTCAAAGTAAAGACATTGAAGCAACACAATGGAAGATTAAGTTTCAGCAGTTGCTTTCAACTTGTAACATGTATATCTCATGGATAGTTGTCAATGCAAAGCAATATAACAAGTATAATATGCAAGTATGTAAGAATCAATGCACAGTTAATCACAAGTGTTTGCTTCTAAGATAGAGAAATGGGTAAACTGACTCAACATAAAAGTAAAAGAATGACCCTTCGCAGAGGGAAGCATTGATTGCTATATTTGTGCTAGAGCTTTGGTTTTGAAAGCAAGAAAACAATTTTGTCAACGGTAGTAATAAAGCATATGTATCATGTAAATTATATCCTACAAGTTGCAAGCCTCATGCATAGTATACTAATAGTGCCCGCACCTTGTCCTAATTAGCTTGGATTACCGGGATCATCGCAATACACATGTTTTAACCAAGTGTCACAAAGGGGTACCTCCATGCCGCCTGTACAAAGGTCTAAGGAGAAAGCTCGCATTTTGGATTTCTCGCTTTTGATTATTCTCAACTTAGACATCCATACCGGGACAACATGGACAACAGATAATGGACTCCTCTTTAATGCATAAGCATGTGGCAACAATTATTATTCTCATATGAGATTGAGGATATATGTCCAAAACTGAAACTTCCACCATGAATCATGGCTTTAGTTAGCGGCCCAATGTTCTTCTCTAACAATATGTATGCTCCAACCATTAAGGTGGTAGATCTCTCTTACTTCGATACAAGACGGACATGCATAGCAACTCACATGATATTCAACAAAGAATAGTTGATGGCGTCCCCAGAAACATGGTTATCGCACAACAAGCAACTTAATTAGAGATAAAGTGCATAAGTACATATTCAATACCACAATAGTTTTTAAGCTATTTGTCCCATGAGCTATATATTGTAAAGGCGAATGATGGAATTTTAAAGGTAGCACTCAAGCAATTTACTTTGGAATGGCGGAGAAATACCATGTAGTAGGTAGGTATAGTGGACACAAATGGCATAGTGGTTGGCTCAAGGATTTTGGATGCATGAGAAGTATTCCCTCTCGATGCAAGGTTTAGGCTAGCAAGGTTTATTTGAAACAAACACAAGGATGAACCGGTGCAGCAAAACTCACATAAAAGACATACTGTAAACATTATAAGACTCTACATTGTCTTCCTTGTTGTTCAAACTCAATACTAGAAATTATCTAGACTTTAGAGAGACCAATTATGCAAACCAAATTTTAGCAAGCTCTATGTATTTCTTCATTAATAGGTGCAAAGTATATGATGCAAGAGCTTAAACATGAGCACAACAATTGCCAAGTATCAAATTATCCAAGACATTTTACCAATTACTACATGTAGCATTTTCCGTTTCCAACCATATAAAAATTAACGAAGCAGTTTCAACCTTCGCCATGAAAAATAAAAGCTAAGAACACATGTGTTCATACGAACCAGCGGAGCGTGTCTCTCTCCCACACAAGCATTTATTCAAACAAAAACAAAAATAAAAGCACACAGACGCTCCAAGTAAAGTACATAAGATGTGACCGAATAAAAATATAGTTTCAAGAGAAGGAACCTGATAATTTGTCGATGAAGAAGGGGATGCCTTGGGCATCCCAAAGCTTAGATGCTTGAGTCTTCTTGAAATATGCAGGGATGAACCACCGGGGCATCCCCAAGCTTAGAGCTTTCACTCTCCTTGATCATAGTATATCATCCTCCTCTCTTGACCCTTGAAAACTTCCTCCACACCAAGCTCGAAACAACTCATTAGAGGGTTAGTGCACAATAAAAATTAACATGTTCAGAGGTGACACAATCATTCTTAACACTTCTGGACATTGCATAAAGCTACTGGACATTAATGGATCAAAGAAATTCATCCAACATAGCAAAAGAGGCAATGCGAAATAAAAGGCAGAATCTGTCAAAACAGAACAGTCCGTAAAGATGGATTTTATTGAGGCACCAGACTTGCTCAAATGAAAATGCCCAAATTGAATGAAAGTTGCGTACATATCTGAGGATCACTCATGTAAATTGGCATAATTTTCTGAGTTACCTACAGAGAATTAGACCCAGATTCGTGACAGCAAAGAAATCTGTTTCTGCGTGATAATCCAAATCTAGTATCAACCTTTCTATCAACGACTTTACTTGGCACAACAAAACACAAAACTAAGATAAGGAGAGGTTGCTACAGTAGTAAACAACTTCCAAGACACAAATATAAAACAAAGTACTGTAGCAAAATAACACATGGGTTATCTCCCAAGAAGTTCTTTCTTTATAGCCATTAAGATGGGCTCAGCAGTTTTAATGTTGCGCTCGCAGGAAATAGTATTTGGAGCAAAAAGAGAGCATCAAGAAGCAAATCCAAAACACATTTAAGTCTAACATGCTTCCTATGAAGAGGAGTCTTGTACACAAATGAATTCATGAAGAACAAAGTGACAAGCATAAGAGGATAAAACACGAGTAACTTCAAGATTCTCAACATAAAGAGGGGAAACTTAATATTATGAAGGTGCATATAACCATATTTCCCTCTCTCATAATAGCTTTTAGTAGCATCATTGATAAAATCCACAATATACCCATCACTTAAAACATTCTTATCATGGTTCATATGCATAGAAGTATCATTAATTTTGGCATAAGAAGAGTTCTTCTCACTAATAGTAATTGGAGCAAGATTATTATCAAGAATTTGAACATGGTAAACAAGTTGCATATTAAGGGAATTGTTTTTGGTAATCCAATCATGACTATGAAAAGTTTCATAAGGATAGTTATAACCTATATCATAGCATTCTTTATAATAATCATCAAAGATCGGAGGCACAGTGTCATCAATAGAATAGTTATCTTTCACAGTCGGTTTATCTGTGTCCACACCATCATTGTTATTAGAAGGAGATGTATCAAACACATAATGATCAGTAGCAAAGGGATTTTCAAACACCTCTTCCCCAAGCTTAGAGCTTTCTATATCATTATGGGAGGAAGCATGGATAGCACCGACACTATGGCAATTATTATCATTATCATTTTCGTAATTAGTTTCCCGAGAGATTTGCAATATCAAAAATAGTGTGCTCATTCAAATCATGATCACTAATGTATGTAAAGGGCATAGGAAGATCATCGTATTCAGATTCATTATCATAATAATCATTAGGAGCAACATACTTACGGTTACCTAGCGTTATCTCATTCACGCGGGGATACGCCGTTACCTCTTTCTTTTTATTCTCCTTCTTCTTCTTCTTCGTTCCCTTCTTCTTCTTCTTCTTCTCTTCCTTCTCCTCATTCCCTTCTTTAGGAGGAAGAGGCTTGAAGGGTGGCTTGTCCGCATAACCTGATTTACTTTCAGAAACAATAGAAGAAACTTGGGAGGATCCCTCCTTTTCATTAATTAGTTGAAAACACACAACGGTCCTATCATATTTTGGCAAGGTGTCATCTTCTAAAATATTTTGTATGTAAGTATTTGTATGGCTATTATCAATGCAATAAGAAAAACACCCATGCAGGACATCATCAATATCAAGATCACTCATATGTAACAAAGAGATTTTTCTCGACAGTTCTTCACACCCCAAAAATAAAGTAAGTTCATCATGCTGATTAGGAGTAATTTCATCATCACAATACAAATTTGCAGCACTCATTGGGTTCAAATTATCATTGGAGGGGCATTGAAAATTAAAATGACCCACTTCATGGCAAACTTCACAAATAAAAGGATAGAGGGCACAAACTTTTTTACCAAGATCATCTAGAGCCCTAAACCACTTTCTAGTTTTTTCATTAGCATGATGGATACAATATTCATCTTTGATTTGATTAATTCCACAAGGTCTATGTATTCCACAAAAAATAACATGCTTATAGGAAATAACATTCTTAGGAGTTTGAGCATGCTCATTACAATAATTAACAACAATTTCATTTTCATGCAAGCCTCTTTAAAAGGTTCATGATACTTATCAAAATTCTTTTTAGGCAATTCAAAATGAGAAGCAAAGGCTTTATAAAGATTTGCAGCAACTTGAGAGTCAAGACCATAAGTAGCACTCAAATTTCGAAATTTATCGGTATCCATAAAAGTTTCAATGCATTCATAATCATAATTTATACCCGACTCTTTACCTTTGTCGTTCTCCCAATCTTCAGCGTTCTCCTTAATCCGATCAAGAAGGTCCCTTTTAAACTCTTCTTTGTTGCGCGTGAATGATCCGGAACAAGTTGTATCCAGCAAGGTCTTATCTTGAAAAGAAAGTCTTGCATAGAAATTATCAATGATGATATTACCCGGAAGCTCATGATTGGGGCATTTGAGCATTAAAGACTTCAATCTCTCCCATGCTTGGGCAATACTCTCTCCATCATGAGGCCAGAAATTATATATTCGGTTTCGGTCTTTATGAATTTCACTTGGAGGATAGAATTTAGAATAAAATAGAGGCACAATATCCTTCCAATCAAGAGAATGCTCATCCTTCAGCAGTTTATGCCAATGCGCCGCTTTACCAGACAACGACATAGAGAATAATTTATTCTTCACTTCATCCATAGAGATACCTGCACACTTGAATAACCCGCATAATTCATGCAAAAACAATGAATGATCTCCGGGATGGACAGTTCCATCCCCTTCATAGCGGTTATCCATAACACGTTCAATAATTTTCATAGGTATTTTATATGGAATACTTTCGGTAGGTGCATTTAAAATATCACAAGCATCATTAGAGTTATCGCATACGGGAGATAAAGTATTATCAGAGCAAATTTTCTCCCCTAAAGATGGGAAGCTAAAAAGATCACAAAAACTAGCTTCCCCAAGCTTAGACTTCTCCATAGCATTAGCAGTAATTGCATTCGTACTAATAACATTGCTACTATCATGCAAATAAGGTTCCATAGGTTTTTTAATTTTCGCATCAAACAATTCTAAATTAGGAAAAAGATTAAAAAGCTCACCAAATTTGTTGTTGTTTTCCATTATGCCTAACTAGTGAAAAAAAAGAAACAAAAAGATGCAATTGCAGCATCTAAAGGAAATAGCTTCGAGTACTTACAACGTGCGAAAATAGCTTAGTAGCCGAGATCCGGAGTGTGAGTACCTTTTACCTTTCCTCCCCGGCAACGGCGCCGTAAAATAGCTTGATGTCTACGGGTGCTTCTATTCTTGTAGACAAGTGTTGGGCCTCCAAGAGCAGAGGTTTGTAGAACGAGCAGCAAGTTCCCCTTAAGTGGATCACCCAAGGTTTATCGAACTCGGGGAGGAAGAGGTCAAAGATATCCCTCTCATGCAACCCTGCAACCACAAAGCAAGAAGTCTCTTGTGTCCCCAACACACCTAATAGGTGCACTAGTTCGGCGAAGAGATAGTGAAATACAGGTGGTATGAATAAATATGAGCAGTAGTAACGGCGCCAGAAAATAGCTTGATGGCGTGTGGTTGATGGTGGTAATATGGTAGCAGTAGTAACGCAGTAAAACAGTAAACAAGCAGCGATAGCAGTATTTAGGAACAAGGCCTAGGGAATAGACTTTCACTAGTGGACACTCTCAACTTTGATCACATAATAGAATAGATAAATGCATACTCTACACTCTCTTGTTGGATGATGAACACATTGCGTAGGATTACACGAACCCTCAATGCCGGAGTTAACAAGCTCCACAATTCAATGTTCATATTTAAATAACCTTAGAGCATAATAGATCATTGCAAATTAAACCAAGAACTAACATAGTGCACACACTGTCCACATTACACTATGAAGGAGGAATAGATCACATCAATACTATCATAATGATAATTAACTCCACAATCTACAAGAGATCATGATCATAGCCTACGACAAGAACCACACGGTGCACACACAAGTCACCTTTACACCATGCAGGAGGAATAGACTACTTTAATAACATCACATGAGTAGCACATAAACTAGTAGCGATACAAAGCTCATCTTATGGATCTCAATCATGCAAAGCAATTCACGAGATCATTGTATTGGAGTACAGAGAGAGAGATTAACCACATAGCTACGGTAGAGCCCTCAGCCCCAGGGGTGAATTACTCCCTCCTCATCATGGGGACAGCGATGGCGGTGAAGATGGCGGTGAAGACGGCGGTGGAGATGGCTCCGGGGGCAATTACCCGCCCCGGCAGGGTGCCGGAACAGAGAGTTATGTCCCCCGAATTGGACTTTTGCGATGGCGGCGGCTCTGGATGGTTTTCTCTGTTTCCGTCTTCTTGGTCGATGTTTTTAGGTCAGGGACGATTATATAGGCCGAGAGTCAGAGTCGGAGGGGCCACGGGGTGACGCCACCATAGGGGCGCCCCCCCTTGGGCCGCGCCGCCCTGTGGGGTGGGGCCCCCCTGGCACCCCTCTGACTTTTCTCCGGTGCTCCGGAAGCTTCCGGGAATTATAAGGCCTTCGGTCTTGATTTCGTCCGATTCCGAAAATATTTCTTTACTAGGATTTCTGAAACCAAAAACAGCAGAAAACAGCAATTGGCCTTTCGGCATCTCGTCAATAGGTTAGTTCCAGAAAACGCATAAAAACGATATAAAGTGTGAACAAAACATGTTGGTATTGTCATAAAACAAGCATGGAACATTAGAAATTATAGATACGTTGGAGACGTATCAGTGGGCACTCTAACCCCCTTGCCAAACAGACTTTCAAAGAGCGGCTCCCATGAAGGACGTTATTTCTACCAGCAAGGTAGATCATCCCTCTTCTCTTTTGTTTAGACATGTATTTTAGTTTTATTTATGGATGACACTCCTCCCAACCTTTTGCTTACACAAGCCATGGCTAACCGAATCCTCGGGTGCCGTCCAACATTCACATACCATGAAGGAGTGTCTATTTGCAAAATTAAGTTGCTTACTGATGAATCAGAGCAAAACATGTGAAGAGAATTACTAATGAAGGTTGATTAATTGGGGGCTGGGAACCCCGCGCCAGCTCTTTTTGCAAAATTATTGGATAAGCGGATGCACCCACTAGTCCATAGGTGAAAGCTGCCCAACAAGATTGAAAGGTATAACACCACATACTTCCTCATGAGCTATAAAACATTGACACAAATAAGAAGTAATAAAGTTTTGAATTGTTTAAAGGTAGCACATGAAGTAATTTACTTTGGAATGGCATAGAAATACCATGTGGTAGGTAGGTATGGTGGACACAAATGGCATGGTTATTGGCTCAAGGATTTGGATGCACGAGAAGAATTCCTCTCAATACAAGGCTAGTCTAGCAAGGTTGTTTGAAGCAAACTCAAGTATAAAAGGTGCAGCAAAACTCACATATGAACATATTGTAACTACTATAAGACTTTACATCGTCTCCTTATTGTTCAAACACCTCAACCAGAAAATATCTAGACTCTAGAGAAACTAATCATGCAAACCAAATTTTAACAAGCTCTATGTAGTTCTTCATTAATAGGTGCAAAGTACATGATGCAAGAGCTTAAACATGATCTATATGAGCACAACAATTGCCAAGTATCAAATTATTCAAGACATTATACCAATTACCACATGCAGCATTTTCTGTTTCCAACCATACAACAATTAACGAAGCAGTTTCAACCTTCGCCGTGAACATTAAAAACTAAGAACACATGTGTTCATATGAACCAGCGGAGCGTGTCTCTCTCCCACACAAGCATGATGGATCATATTTTATTCAAACTCAAACAAAAATAAAAGCACACAAACGCTCCAAGTAAAGTACATAAGATGTGACTGAATAAAAATATAGTTTCAAGAGAAATGACCTGATAATTTGTCGATGAAGAAGGGGATGCCTTGGGCAACCCCAAGCTTAGATGGTTGAGTCTTCTTGAAATATGCAGGGATGAACCACGGGGGCATCCCCAAGCTTAGACTTTTCACTCTTCTTGATCATAGTATATCATCCTACTCTCTTGACCCTTGAAAACTTCCTCCACACCAAACTCGAAACAAACTCATTAGAGGGTTAGTGCATAATTAAAAATTCACATGTTCAGAGGTGACAGAATCATTCTTAACACTTCTGGACATTGCTCAAAGCTACTGGAAGTTAATGGAACAAAGAAATCCATCAAACATAGCAAAACAGGCAATGCGAAATAAAAGGCAGAATCTGTCAAAACAGAACAGTCCGTAAAGACGAATTTTAAAGAGGCACCAGACTTGCTCAGATGAAAATTCCCAAATTGGATGAAAGTTGCGTACATATCTGAGGATCACTCACGTAAATCGGCAGATTTTTCTGAGTTACCTACAGAGAATCATACCCAAATTCGTGACAGCAAGAAATCTGTTTCTGCGCAGTAATCCAAATCTAGCATCAACCTTACTATCAAAGACTTTACTTGGTACAACAATGCAATAAAATAAAGATAAGAAGAGGTTGCTACAGTAGTAACTACTTCCAAGACTCAAATATAAAACAAAATTGATGTACTAAAATAAAGACATGGGTTATCTCCCAAGAAGTGCTTTCTTTATAGCCATTAAGATGGGCTCAGCAGTTTTAATGATGCACTCGCAAGAAATAAGAGTTGAAGCAAAAGAGAGCATCAAAAAGCAAATTCAAAACAAATTTAAGCCTAACCCACTTTCTATGAAAAGGAATCTTGTAAATAAACAAGTTCATGAAGAGCAAAGTTACAAGCATAGGAGGATAAAACAAGTGTAACTTCAAAAATTTCAGCATATAGAGAGGTGTTTTAGTAACATGAAAATTTCTACAACCATATTTTCCTCTCTCATACTAACTTTCAGTAGCATCATGAACAAATTCAACAATATAACTATCACATAAAGCATTCTTATCATGAGTCTCATGCATAAAATTATTACTCTCCACATAAGCATAGTCAATTTTATTAGTAATAGTGGGAGCAAATTCAACAAAGTAGCTATCATTATTATTCTCATCAAGTGTAGGAGGCATATTGTAATCATAATTAAATTTACTCTCCATAGTAGGCGGCACCAAAAGGCCACTATCATTATAATTATCATAAATAGGAGGCATATCATAATCAACATAAACTTTCTCCTCAATACCCGGAGGGCTAAAGAGATCATTTTCATCAAAACCAGCTTCCCCAAGCTTAGCATTTTCTATATCATTATCAACAATGGTGTTCAAAGCGTTCATACTAATATTACTACCAAGCATGCAAACAAGGTTCCATAGGTTTTTTAATTTTCGCATTAAACCATTCATGTCTTGACTCAGGAAATAGTACAAAAAGCTCACAGATGTTTTCCATTATGCCTTACTAGTGTTTAACAAGAAACAAAAAGATGCAATTGCAGGATCTAAAGGAAATAGCTTTGAACACTCACACAATGGCGCCAGAAAAGTACTTAGTTACCTGGAACCGGAATATGAGTGCCTTTTACCTTTCCTCCCCGGCAACGGCGCCAGAAAAGTGCTTGATGTCTACGGGTGCTTCTATTCTTGTAGACAAGTGTTGGGCCTCCAAGAGCAGAGGTTTGTAGAACAAGCATCAAGTTTCCCTTAAGTGGATCACCCAAGGTTTATCGAACTCAGGGAGGAAGAGGTCAAAGATATCCCTCTCAAGCAACCCTGCAATCACGATACAAGAAGTCTCTTGTGTCCCCAACACACCTAATACACTTGTCAGATGTATAGGTGCACTAGTTTGGCGAAGAGATGGTGAAATACAAGTAGTATGGATGTATATGAGTGGTAATAACAATCTGAATAAAATATGGCAGCGAGTAAACATGCAACAGAACAAGTAAACAAACGGAGTTTCGATGCTTAGAAGCAAGGCCTAGGGATCATACTTTCACTAGTGGACACTCTCAACATTGCAATCATAATTGAATATAAATATAAGCACTTCACTATGCTACTCCGAATTACTCTTTGGCAAGATAACGAACACTAATTCATCATGTAGGCAAACCTTAAAGATGTATTCCCAAGTACTAATAAACACCCCACGCCGTCACCGTGAGCATTCATAGGAGGTACTAACATAACACAATTTCATAGAGACATCCAACTCAAATCATAACTCAGTGAATAAGTATTCCGTGAAATATAGCCTAAGAGACCCACACGGTGCACACACTGTCACCTTTACACACGTGGGACAAGGAGTCTCCGGAGATCACATAAGTAAAATTCACTTGAATAGCATAACGACATCTAGATTACAAGCTCATCATATGGATCTCAATCATGTAAAGCAGCTCATGAGATCATTGTATTGAAGTACATGGAGAGAGAGATTAACCACATAGCTACCGGTACAGCCCTTAGCCTCGATGGAGAACTACTCCCTCCTCATGGGAGACAACAACGTTGATGAAGATGGCGGTGGTGTCGATGGAGATGCCTTCCGGGGGCACTTCCCCGTCCCGGCGGCGTGCCGGAACAGAGACTCCCGTCCCCCAGATCTTGGCTTCGCGATGGCGGCGGCTCTGGAAGGTTTCTCGTACCGTGGCTTTTTCGTCTCGAGGTTTTAGGTCAGGTACCTTTAAATAGGCGAAGAGGCGGGGTCGGAGGGCTGACGAGGCGGTGACACAATAGGGGGGCGCGGCCTAGGCCCTGGCCGCGCCACCCTGTCATCTGGTGGCCCTGTGGCCCTCCTCTGGCGGCTCTCGAGTGTTCTGGAAGCTTCGTGGAATTATAAGATGCTGGGCATTGATTTCGTCCGATTCCGAGAATATTTCCTTACTAGGATTTCTAAACCAAAAACAGCAGAAAACAGCAACTGGCCCTTCGGCATCTCGTCAATAGGTTAGTTCCGGAAAACGCATCAAAATGATGTAAAGTGTGTATAAAACATGTGAGTATCATCATAAAAGTAGCATGGAACATAAGAAATTATAGATACGTTTGGGACGTATCATGCGGCGCAACACCAGGGATTCCGGCGCCAACGTGGAACCTGCACAACACAATCAAAATACTTTGCCCCAACTTTACAGTGAGGTTGTCAATCTCACCGGCTTGCTGTAAACAAAGGATTAAACGAATGGTGTGGAAAATGATGTTTGTTTGCGAAGAACAGTAGAGAACAGAGTTTGCAGTAGATTGTATTTCAGATGTAAAAGAATGGACCGAGGTCCACAGTTCACTAGTGGTGTCTCTCCGATAAGAAATAGCATGTTGGGTGAACAAATTACAGCTTGGGCAATTGACAAATAGAGAGGGCATAACAATGCACATACATATCACGATGACTACTATGAGATTTAATCAGGGCATTACGACAAAGTACATAGACCGCTATCCAAACATGCATCTATGCCTAAAAAGTCCACCTTCGGGTTAGCATACGCACCCTTCCAGTATTAAGTTGCAAACAACAGACAATTGCATTAAGTATGGTGCGTAATGTAATCAACACAAATATCCTTAGACAAAGCATTGATGTTTTATCCCTAGTGGCAACAAAGCACATCCACAACCTTAGAACTTTCCGTCACCGTCCCGCATTAAATGGAGGCATGAACCCACTATCGAGCATAAATACTCCCTCTTGGAGTCACAAGTATCAACTTGGCCAGAGCCTCTACTAGCAACGGAGAGCATGCAAGAACATAAACAACACATATATGATAGATTGATAATCAACTTGACATAGTATTCCATATTCATCGGATTCCAACAAACACAACATGTAGCATTATAAATAGATGATCTTGATCATGATAGGCAGCTCACAAGATCTAACATGATAGCACAATGAGGAGAAGACAACCATCT
The DNA here is from genome assembly GCF_022539505.1 of Lolium rigidum. Taxonomy (NCBI): domain Eukaryota; kingdom Viridiplantae; phylum Streptophyta; class Magnoliopsida; order Poales; family Poaceae; genus Lolium; species Lolium rigidum. The sequence continues at coordinate 140,653,263 of NC_061513.1, read as the reverse complement.
AGCTACTGCTATGGACTCATAGTCCAAGGATGAACTACTCACACATCAGTCCGGAGGCGATCATGGTGATGAAGAGTCCTCCGGGAGATGATTCCCCTCTCCGGTAGGGTGCCGGAGGCGATCTCCTGAATCCACCGAGATGGGATTGGCGGCGGCGGCGTCTCTGGAACTTTTTCCGTATCGTGGCTCTCGGTAATAGGGTTTTCGCGATGGAGAGTATAAGTAGGCGAAAGGGCAGAGTTGGAGGCGGCACAGGGGCCCCACACCATAGGCCGGCGCAGGCCCCATGCTGGCCGCGCTGCCCTATGGTTATGGCCCCTCGTGGCCCCACTTCGTATGCTATTCGGTCTTCTGGAACTCCGTGGAAAAATAAGACCCTGGGCGTTGATTTCGTCCAATTCCAAGAATATTTCCTTTGTAGGATTTCTGAAACCAAAAACAGCAGAAAACAAAGAATCGGCTCTTCGGCATCTCGTCAATAGGTTAGTGCCGGAAAATACATAATAATGATGTAAAGTGTGTATAAAACATGTGAGTATTGTCATAAAAGTAGCATGGAACATAAGAAATTATGGATACGTTTGAGACGTATCAGTCATCTTTCTATGCGCTATATTTTTATTCCTTCATACGCTATGTGTTGTTCTTGGAGCATCTTTATTTTTGTTTTTAGTATTGTTTTGTTTTGTTTTGTTTGCTGTAGCATATGGTTGGATCCCGGCATATATGTTTTGGATAGAGACCCGCTCCGTTTTAATTGCATAGAACGCTCTAGTTTTCACTCTTATTGTTCTGCGAGTGTTCTAGTTTGCTAGCACTGCGTTTATCTCTTGGTTTTCGATTCTAATTTTTTTCAGAGCTCGTTAGTATTATTTATGTATGTATGATTAGCTCTCTGGTCCATATTGATTTTCATCTCTGAGAGTTATCTCAAATAAGTTGATTGGTGTTGGAGACGAGTAAAATGTTTCATGACTATAGTAATGCAAAAGGAAGCTTGTATATACTGTGGCATAGACTTTGGCATGTCATGTGGGATGTTATTCTTGTCAGATGCTTACTATTTATTGTTGTAGCATGACTTGTCTCAAATAGCTGAGAGTGCATAATATGCTATTGAAAGAATCATGTGTTGTTTTCATCATAAAAACATAATATTGTGGTATTCTCCTTTGATGCTTTATTGGGTTGACTTGGCACATGCTTATACCATGTTATGACTACAACCAGTCAACTAAACCCTCTATGATCATTTAGTTTTTTGACTTGTAATATCACTTTATGCTTTGATCTATAATGTTTTGTCACTATGCATGATTATGTCCATTATTGCTCTCTTAGTTGGTCTCTTCCAGTCTTTTGCTAGCCTCCGCCTGTATTGAGTACTAGATGACCCGTTGCGCTATCGCGCAAATGGCAGAATGCAGGCAAAATTTAAATTATAAGTTTTATCTTATTTTAGTATTAATAATTAGCTTAAGATTTAACTGATTAGTATAATTGTAGACACACCATTCTATCAAGATGCCGCAATAAGACCATAGTGCTAAAGGCAAAAGCGAAACAAGTAGCTCATATATTTTTCAATTAAAACCCCAAGACCATAGTGCTAAAGTTGACCAGCTATTTTCAAATCAAGCAAGGAACTCGATGGCAATTCAAGGCAGGAACTTATAGGATAGCAATTCTACCACTTATTCATTTCATCCGTAAATTGTACTTTTGCGTAAAGAACAAACAGCTTTATGTTAGATTTTCAGCAAGTGACGGGAATGTATGAGCTTCTTCTCGCTCGAAAGTGTTGGGTCTCGTGAGCGGAGGGAACCCACCAATTCTTCCCGGAATGGTGAGTTACACCTGCCAAGACATCCGCAGTAAGGCAAACAAACGAGAAGAAACAAAGAAGCAGGCAATCAAAACCTATAAATAAAGTACATGACAATGAACAAATTTGTAGAGTTGCTCCGCAATGATATTTGAAAACACATGCCCTTATTATCTTGTATATATTGGAAAAAGGCACAAAAGCAATATGAAAGGGATCTTCTATGTTCATGCTAAAAGGAAATGAATACATATAGCTATTTGGGAACCAACAGTAAACAAAAAAAGCAGATGTTATTTCTATTTTGCGTAACTATTTTGACGGATGCATAACACGCAGGTGTGCACTAATTTTTGAAATAACCATTCCCCTAAATTTGAAATAGCCGTCGTTGTTCCATCCAATAGAGCTGTAATCGATGAAAAATGCAACGAACAGATCCAACAATCTCTTATATAACTCATCAAAACAGGCGACTATATCCCAAATAAATAGAAAAGATTTCTAAAAACTTAGGGTAAGTTAACAACAGTGCTAAGTAGTAAATGGATCAAGGCTGGCACGTGAATATATGTTACTTGCAAGGAAAAGGAACACACTGTAAGAATGCCGTAATGCCCCATATGAATGATCAGCTATGCTTTCCTTTTCTCGGGGAACAAAAGGCCACACGATAAATAATGATGGAGCTTTCTATTCAGCCTCCTTTGACTAAATAAAGAGAGAAGATTTTGACTACTCAATGGAAATCAAATAGTTTGAAGAATAATTACCTGCAACCCTCCCTGGAAATAATATGATGTTGACACAGTTTCCGTACATAGCATGGGTCTGATGCTACATTTGAAGTATAACTCAGTTCTCGCACTGGAATAACTTCAGCCAACAGTCACCAGCGTAGAAGTTACCAAAAAACAGGTTTGCTTCCAATATAAACCACTGATGCAACCATCATTATGAGAGGAAGTTTTCAGCGTAAGCCACAGATACATTGCCAAACAATGACCTAGACCTTCTGATCTCACCCATGCGAGATATATCCTATAAACAAAATAACATCAAGCATTATTAATTACCTGGCTACACAACATAGATATATCACAATCATTGGCATGGCACTAAACATCTAAGATACTTTATATAGCTGAGATAAAAAAAACCTAAATATTAAATTCAGAGAAATACAATCAGCAGCTCCCAAAAATTAAGAACATGAGCCTAAGCAAAATTAAACTTTAATAAAATCAAAAACCAAGAGCTCACTTTGGCACAACAGGGTCCAAAATACAGTAACTAATTTGCACTGAACATCCAAGATATATATAGCTGAGATAAAAAAAAACTAAATATTAAATTCAGAGAAAGTCAATCAGCAGCACCCAAAAATTAACAACATGAGGCTAACCAAAGCACAGCTGAATGTAAAAAATCAAAATTCATGTACACGTTATTGCACGTTAGGCCAAGAAAAAATAACTCAATCTAAAATATTGAATTAATTTGTAGTGTGTCTTCTTTCGACACATATGGAACTGACCTGTACAACTGACTGGTACACACATAGCCTTTCTTCAGAAATTCTTTGAACTGACATGTACGATTGGCTGGCACACATACCTCCATTGTGTTTCCCTGGAACCAAAAATGAAACTTTAATATTGCTTTACACAGAAAATAAATAAGTCTGTAAGCTGCAAATTACGCAAGAAGAAGAGAATTCTCGTAAGTCTAAATAGTGAGAAGCATATGCGTAATTAGTTACTCGTATTTTTGGCTCATGTAAATATTTGGAAACGCAACCGCCTTTGCTCTCCAGAAGTGCCTCGTTTATGTTTCTTGGTGTGAGATCGGAATGGTGTGCAGTGAAGGTATTGAAGATTTGAACAGGTATATATTTTGTGTTATCTTATTTCGGCAAAATGATTAATGCCTAGTTTACTGATCAATTTGTCGTGGTTGGACGATAACGGAATAGAAGGCAATATCATGTATTTTTTGGGTGCCAACAACACACTCCATAAGTACATATGAAGTAGTGTTATCTTCTTCAATAAGAATACACCATGATCATCACTAAAAAGCAAAGAACAAATGTGTATGGGTAAATAATTTAGGTTTTCGGCCTAATGAAAAATTGAGGACCACAATAATAAAGTTCCAATAGAACAATGGCAATAATGGCAAACATCGTAAGCAAAGAAAAAAATGCGGATATTCGATGAAATAGAATTTCATTCCATGCTAAATGAACCGAACCATCACCCGCATATAAACCTACCTCGGCCGATTCACCTACATCTTTTACACTCGAACTCCACCTCTATCCCCAAATTGAACATACAAGAGAGAGCATGTGGTGAGAAAACTTTAGCATTGTTTCGCCGGCATGAGCAAATTCGTTCCGTAAGTTCTCATTTTCTATTTTCTCTTTTACCCACTTGAAAAGAATGGCTTTGAATTTTTTCATCAAACATGTTACTTGACCCTAGTGGGGGTCCTCTATATCTACGTTCTGGGATGTTTTGGTGGAGAGTCTTCTGCCTCCTCGGAATTAGTTGTTGGGGCTCCTCCTATTTCCAATTGCTCGAAGCAAATTTTCGTTATCCGTGAAGGACCGTAGAACGTTACGATAGCTGCCTCGTCATCCTCATGTGTATGGCAGCTTGTATCTCGACATCTTGAAGACCCAGGTCCTCTAGCATGATACTAAACATCATCTTGCAAGGAATCTTTGCCAAACGTGGAGCTGGTATGTGGTCTTCATCAGAACAATGGCTGGGTGATACTGGCCACTACTCCTGGCAACAATAAATTAGAGAATATTTATTAAGGACTCTAGCAAACCTAAGTGGGTCTAATTCTATCGGACTTGGCAATTGAACTTACTGTCATCAAAACTTTAGAGACATATAATCAATATTAATTTAATGACGCACTGATGTTTCCTATCCAATGCTACGAATCAACATTTTGAGCAGACCATCTCATTTCTAGTTCTATTGAACGCCAGGGACAAAAGCTACACTGTGATGGGCTAGAAAATGGTAGTTCACTTACACAGTTAAGCAAACTGATGCACTGCTACTGTTAACCGAAACACATGATTCAGAACAAGGGTTGATATATATGTTCCAGTGCTCGTTTTTAACGAACCGTATGTACCGTAGATAATTTCTTGCTAGATTGGTACAGATCTTAAATTTGCATGTAACTTGATTACGAAGCTTTTCACCAGATTAAGAAAGAAGCAGCTCCAAGCTTGAGCAGCTCTCGATGAATGTGTAGGTAAATAAAAGGAGTTAAAATGGCACATTATTAGAAACATGTAAAGGTAAAGGATGCACCGCGCGCCTTCAGCAGCCCATGCAAAATAACACTAATAATCAAACTCGAAAAATGTACACAATTGCGTAACTTTTTTTTGTGAAAAAAGAGGCTCCTTGCAGATTGTTTAGTCTTACTTGAGCAAGCGACCACAACTGGTTATAGTCAATCATGCAGAAGACGATGACCTATGATAATATAGCACATGACGATGAACCTGATGGCCAGACAAACAGATGTGAAAGAAAGAATAACTCTTGGACAGAATACTGCATTAATATTTATGTAAACATCATCAGTAGGCTGGCGAAGCCGCATAATATCAAAATCAACATTTAGATAACAGCTAACATGCCTAATCAAGATTAATTTATCAATACAGAAATAAAGAGAGGGGATAAAGGGAGTTGTCGATAGACTATGGTGAGTACAACCTGCACTAACTCTATGAACCGGACATGCGGGGAAAACAACAAAATCAAAAAGTGCTTGCAAAAGAAGCTTGCTCCCTTAAAGGTTACCAATTTCACACCCGATATCGTAATTACAAAATGGAGTTCCATCATAAAAATATAATTGCACAATTGTTATTTCTGAAAAACCAATGTACATTATTAGGAAAAAGTTAATAAACCTTCCGAGCTCTTCTGTCTAAACCAAAACCATTAATCCACAAAAGGAGACTATGAGAATCAAGAAACTGGCAACAACAAAACTTAAGAATTTAATAAATTCTATTTTCAACTTGCCTAACTATTTTGAGTTATCCGCACCGTGAAGTAAATAAAATAAGAGAGACAGACAATTAATAGCATTGCATCAGAAATTGTATAACCTGACTTCAGAATAAGCGAGTTTGAGCAAGAAACCAGCCGGTAGGAGTTCACTTGGGAGTGCTAAATCAAGTAGAAACAGACAATTAGAGCTAAAAAGGAATTTCAATTGTAAAATCAAGTAGCACCGACACGGACAAATTAAAAAGCAGATGAACGCACTAAGGAGGTGTGACTAAAAGGAGGAAGAGTATATTGGGTCTTGTATTATAATTATACCTGCAATTCTTTGATCATTTGAGTAAAAGTTCATCAAGCATGTGAAACCTCAGGTCCTTCAGGTGGCGGCAAGCGCACCTGGAAAATTATTTTTTCATTAGTAAACACAAGGTGTCAGAAAGATTCCCATATATCCACAAATATATGTTGTTTTAGTTAACTGGCCAGGCAGCAGAATTGGCCGATGATCATACACACCAATCAGTTTCTGCTATTTATGCTTGAAATCCATACAGCAAATGATGCTGACACAAAGTTGGATCTAGAATAAAATGGAGGAACTAAAACCGAACTAAAACCTGTAGATGACAAAGGTCCCGGTCATATGTTTGCATGCATATGCATCAATGCACAAAGAAAACTGACTTTCTGATGCGATACTAAATAAAAATTGGAGGATGCTGCAAGATCTCCATTGAATGAGTAAACCTCACTTCAAAAAGTAATGGCCAGAAGCATATCAACTAAGTAATACATGGAAAAAGATGGCCAAAGCAAGCAGATCAATAGTATTATTTACACCTCAGTTCAATGAGAATTATAATCACATAAAAGTGAAAAGTCTACAGGAGAAAGAATCCTAATCAAAGTAAATTACCGGCAAACATGGGACTGCGACTATGGGTGAGGGTCTCAAAGATGCAGCGGCTATTCTCTTCTTCGGCGTTTCTGGCAAAGCAACGGCAGTAAACTGCAGGGGAAGAGAGGCGGCGAATGGCTCTGGTGAGGTTGATATCAGCGCTGTAGAACCTCATCGAGTTTGAACCTGAACACGGCGATGAGTTATAATTGGTGGGTAATTGCAAAACAAGCAAGCACAAGGTTGCAGCCAAACTAAAAAAAAATGAGTACTTCTTGTTCATGAGTAAAAATACTATATTATTTGTATCTGTACTAATCCACCTAGAGCACATGTAGCAATTGACAGCTGATTTACACGATAATCTAATTCCACTCTATCAGGTTTCCAATGAACATCATCTTAAGTTAGGGCCACAAGAAAATGTGGAAAGCAAACATATCAATTACACCTACTCAACAATCTGGTATACACAACACGATATCAGGTTTCTAGTGAAAATCATCTCAAATGAGGGCCACTTGCAAATGAGGGAAGCAAACATATCAATTATGTACCTACTGCAACAATCTAGTATACGCCACTCATCTAGCTGCTGTATTACTAATTTGCCTCAGCCACCTTATTGACCATGATAAGCACAACCACATGTTCCAACATTGCTCGATGTATTCCCTTCCAGCTAACTTGAAGCCTAAAATGGTACTGGAAAAAAACTGTACCTATTATTTTTCATTGGAGAAACAACTTCTCTCCACATTATTGTTTTAGCACATCAGATATTTTACTAAAATAGTAGCTGCAAAGAGGAAAACAAACTATTAGGAGCTCTTAGCTAATACACAAAATATCTGAAAACCAAACTGTATTACAACGAACATAACCCAATCTGGAATTATCAAACTAACTCAAGCAACTGTAAACATCTGACATGATGGAAATGAGTCACTTTACCTTCAGGAACCTGTCTGAGTCACCACAACAACGATAGTTGTGGTATGTGCATTATACAACTCGATCTGCTCAGCCGGCACAAACACACTGAACAACCATTATAAAATATAAATCTGTTAATGAGAAGTTGAGAACCAAGATTTATCCATAAATGTCTGCAATAACTAAATGGTACTGTATTGGGATTGGGATTTGGGAAAAGCTCACATTAAGCCCACCTTGGTGTCTTAAAACCAGCCATGCTTGCCATTGCTGTCCCTGTATTGTCGAAATCCGTCGCCCGACACGATTTGGCCGGCCCTGCCCCGGATCCTGGCCATCCTTGACTCACACCCACTCCACCACCGTTCCCTACAGCTGAAAAATGAGAAGCAAGAGTGAGATCTGAGAGAGATAGGTAAAGAGGAAGAGCGAGAGAGACGAGGGAAACCTCGGCCCCCACCACAATTGCACCTATCTCGTGTGTCTCAAAATTGGAAATGACACCATACAAAGTCAAAGCTATAATCTGATGCATGTCTCAAACAACCTATAGCGATTTTCCCATGAAACAATCATCAATCGTCCAATTAACAATTTGCTACAAATGCAGTGGTAAAATCTCAAAAGACATCCATCGCCACGCCCATCGAGTTGGTGCAGCTCGCCATGACTCTGCTCACACAGAACAGAAAGGGGAAAGGATTCAAACGGTGTGGAATAGTAGAAATAACCTGACCATGATTTAGAGTTTGCAGTGGCTGGCCGGACCAACTCATCCCCAGTAGAAAATACAACAACCCTTGGTCGGAACTCGATAGTACGTGTGCAGAATATCCTGTAATGGTTACGTATAATACGTATTGCCAATCTGCAATAAAAATCACTATGAGTCATCAGCAGACAAGCTAAAATTTAATGATAGCGCTAAAATTAAAACCACACATATTCTACCAATTTGGAAAAGGGTTGGCATATCATTATATCGCCAATTGAAGAGCTAAACCAAAGATATTACTTTCTGACAATATCATGAGACGAGGAAAATCAAGTCTCGACCAAACATCCAAGGTTTATTTTCTTTGTCAAACAATCTACTTAAAAAATTTGTAAGAAGTCAAAACATAGTTAATTAAGATGGTCATTTTGTAACAACAATCACTGGAAAAAACTGAAACCTAACTTTGAGAGGTTTTGAGTGGTTACAACAAAGAAAGAAAGATCATCGACTATTTCACTAACTCAATTCTCCAGAAAAAACAACCTGCACATATCTCTACAAATTAGCTGGGCAAGGATTAATCGAGATGAACAAAAATAAATACAAGTAGCGAATAGGAGTGGAGAAGCTAATCATATACCTTCATGTACACCATATTGATTCTCCCAAGTTCGCCCTTCTTCTATCTGAACCGAAACCAGTAAGCCTGCAAATTAATCAACAAAAGGAGGCAAATCCTGAAGAAATCTTGATATCCCATAGTCCTATTAAAAATTACCCTACAAAACCAAATATTTCTTGACAACAAGGAATCAAAAAACAAGAAACAATGCACATGTCACTTGGCTTGCACAACCTAGAGCAGAACAACCATGATAATTTGTAAGATGACACTCACTGTGTCCACCTCCATGGAGCGTGATCTTGATGCCCCGATATATCATGCTCACAACTATGGTGATAATCACTTTGAGGCTCACCATACAAAATGATAACCTACATGTGAAACTCAATTGAATAAACCACTTAACGCAGTATACAAAATTTTAAAGGTAAATACATCACATCCTAGTTTAATAAGCTGTTTCACGAAGCAGACATGTTACTGAACGGAAGTTCCCAGACATTAATCTTTAGTAGATATGACACACATGAAAAACGTAAATTCAGAGACATATTGCATCAGCATCAAATTCTTTGAAAGTAACAAATCGTTTAAACATCTCAGCTGAATCAAAAGTACAAAAATACACTTTCAATCTCTTTTAGATCTAAATCTCAGAACTATGCGTCTACGCCTCGAAAGCACATACTAAAAAATGACCAATCTTGACACATTGGACCTTTAAATCATTACTTTATGGATGGGATCAATGATATCCATTTATAAAAATATGAGAATATCCATCAGATGTTATCCTTGAACCTAGAAGAATAAGATACAATAAGTACCTATAATCTATACAACAAATGACTCATATTATATTTGATGAATGAACCTTTAAATCATTACCTTATGGATGAACCTGCAAAACAAATAAAAATTTGCACTGTGCATCTCTCGAATGCAGGCCAAAGTCGACATTATGTGGGGAGCCTCCTTTAAGTAAATTTTATATGTGGTATCTTGACTACAGGAGAAGGAATCCTTTAACATGAATACCTGAATCAAACATAGTATTCTGTTCTTATTGATTGCAGCCTTTAATTCACAATATCAACAGGAAAACTGAAAAGTTAGAACAACATCATAATTTGGCTTCTAGGTATTCACCCACTCCCGAATTAGACTTTGCAACCATGGCGTGCTTGTCAATTGCAGCATGAACTACTAAGCTCTTGCCCCATTTTCCACCTCCTAAATCAGAGTGCTTGAGCCCCTAATTTTTGCATTTCGTTCTCTACTTTTTCATTCCTAGTAAGGAGAAGAGACAAACCTCAACATAGCAGAAGATCGAGATGGTGTACATGATGGTGGCTGGCGCTCGTCCGCGCAGGTGAACGAGGTACGCACGCGCGGCGAGCTGCTGGGGGCTCGTCACTCTGCTCTGCGCCGCCAAACACAGACCCGAGCCATGCCACCGCTGGCCGACTCCCCGCGTCCTCTCCCTCCACACGGCCGCCATCACTTTCCTCGCTGCCATCCTCCTCTGCGCGCGCTCCTCCAGCGCATCTTCCCGGTCTCCCACGCGCGGCCTCTTCTTCCTATCTTCTGCCACGCGAGCACCTCAGGCGCGGAGATCTAGAGCCCCGCAGGCGCGGTGATGGTGGAGACCGAAGATCTCGATCTCCACCGGCCCGGAGATGGTGGCGGCGCATGCTTGGTGCCGTTCTGCCGCGTCCAGCCGCCGCTGTCGGCTCCCGTTTCCAGCGCAGGTGGCGGGCGAATTGATAACTAAAAGTGGTTATATGGAGGTGGTTTAGGCGGTGCTCAATCTGTCAGAATGCAGAGCAGTAGGACAAGGCAAAATATGCTGACCTTAACTTATTAGAAGGACCAAAAGGTCTTTTGAAGTAAGCAATACTGCATTGGAAGGCAAGGAGAGGCTGGGAATTAAAGTTAATTTATTATCATGCCACGGAGAATGGAAGAATAGAATCAGATAAAGCAAAGGTCTGCAAACAGGAAAAGTACAAAATTAGCGATAAATCACCTTATAACAATATCTCAGGTTCAGATCATTCTCGTTGTACTGGGCAGTAAGAATGCCATCTAAAAAAATCAGCCAACAAATTTACCTTCGACCATCTTAGGCAATCGTTCAACAAAGGCAATGAGTGTTCCGTATCTCCCATAGCACAAAGTTAATTTGTTATCATGCCACGGAGAATGGAAGAATAGAATCAGATAAAGCAGAAGGTCTGCAAACAGGAAAAATACAAAATTAGCGACAAATCACCTTATAACAATATCTCAGGTTCAGATCATTCTCGTTGTACTGGGCAGTAAGAATGCCATCTAAAAAATCAGCCAACAAATTTACCTTTGACCATCTTAGGCAATCGTCCAACAAAGGCAATGAGTGTTCGGTATCTCCCATAGCACAAAGCCCTCAACTTCGATCATCCCAAAGAACCAGTTTGATCTTATGGTCTCTACATATTAAGATAGAACTTAATAATTGGTTGCAGAAAGCATATAGATACAAACAGAAAACTTGGAAAAACATAAACTGTAGTCCCGTTTCTAATTCTAAAAGGCATTAGCTTCAGTCACATGGAAATACCGTTACCATGAATTAAAAATGCAGTGTTTCATCAAGATTGCTATTTGTCTACTTTCGCAAACATAACCAAATATAATTTCAGAAAACATAGATTGTTCTCCCCTATGATACCTTAATGAGCTTAGTGCACGTATTTATTTTGAATTCTACATCAGAAGAGCTTCATTTTAATTCTGACCATGTTGAACACTACAGACTTGTTAATTACATATAGATCAAATAACCCAATTCTCATATTCAGAAAAATAGTTATTCCATACTGCAAAACCAAGTCAAGACCTGGATTCCAGATGAAAATCATTCACATATATATTCTGGTTTAATATCAACGGACCATAACATATGTGACCCCACAAAGACGAATCCTGAGGCAAAATTCCACCATTTGACAATCAGGTAACTAATATCAAATCTGAAGTTTCATTAAAATGAAGAATCCTGATGCCAAACAAAGCATGATGCCCCACCATCTTGTGACTTATAATGGCACTTGATACTACTACCGTAATTATTGTTTGTTGAATTAGGCTATTTATTAGCCGCAGACAGTACTATGTAGTTTGAATCATTTAGTTAGATGAAATTTGTAGGGGTAGGCCAAGAAACAAGAAAATATATGAACTATATATACTCACAGTCCGATGGCCATTTAACTAATTTATCTATTTTCACATCCAGAAATAACAACAGGAAGTGTAAATTGCAATCAATTTGTTCAATGAAATTTTTAGGGGTAAGGTAAAAATACAATCAGTGCAAACTTCAACTTCGGATAGTGGTTGAGTGGCTAATTATTATCAGAGGACTCGAATATGAACAAACACAAGAACTTGGCAAGAGAACCAACCTCCCATTGTGTTGTTGCAGGTTCACCGAACGCCTTGTTGTACCTAGAGATGAGCAGGCCGGGCAAATTCTCCATGTAATTTGATTTATCTTCTTATAAGCTGGGGAATAAGATGAGCATATAAGATGTTGGCTGAAATGCTATCACGAACAGAATGTCAACATCATAAAACAAAAATGAAACACAAATATCCAAAAATTAAATTCTTCCTAGCTTTATAAGACATATAAGCCATGAGGGACTCATAATTCTATCCAAACAGTACAAGAACCTCTCCCTTTTACCAAAAGAGTAAAAATAAGAATCTCTGCGGCATACTCAGAAATACCCAAAATATGACCAAAGCTACAACATATTTCTCAGAAATGAGCAGTGCACGGAAACATCTATAGCATACCCAAAATATGACCAAAGCTATCCTGTAGCAAGGAATATCACTACACGTGGAGAGAAGCTTTGAACAGTACTTTAGACTTCTAACCTATATTTAGGTCCAGATCATAACAGCTGAGAAAATACATGAACTGCACTAACCATTCTTTGAGTCCACAATTTCAGATTTATCCCTTGTGTTTCTTCCCGGAAAGAATACATCATGAAAACCACTCTACCAGGTCAAGCGCCACCACCATGTCCACC
>NC_061513.1:140622660-140640015 GCF_022539505.1 Lolium rigidum | reverse complement strand
AGTACTATTCATGAAAAGTCTTTGCTATATGATTCAGTTGTTTAATCATTGTCTTTACCATTGCTTCGAATCACTTCATTCACCTCATATGCTTTACAATAGTATTGATCAAGATTATGATAGCATGTCACTTCAGAAATTATCCTTGTTATCATTTACCTACTCGAGAGCGAGTAGGAACTAAGCTTGGGGATGCTTGATACGTCTCAAACGTATCCATAATTTCTTATGTTCCATGCTACTTTTATGACAATACTCACATGTTTTATACACACTTTACATCATTATTATGCATTTTCCGTCACTAACCTATTGACGAGATGCCGAAGAGCCGGTTCGTTGTTTTACGCTGTTTTTGATTTCAGAAATCCTACAAAGGAAATATTCTCGGAATTGGACGAAATCAACGCCCAGGGTCTTATTTTTCCACGGAGCTTCCAGAAGACCGAAGAGCATACGAAGTGGGGGCCACGAGGTGGCTGATACGTCTCCGACGTATCGATAATTTCTTATGTTCTATGCCATATTATTGATGATACCTACATGTTTTATGCACACTTTATGTCATATTCGTGCATTTTACGGAACTAACCTATTAACAAGATGCCGAAGTGCCGGTTCTCGTTTTACTTGCTGTTTTTGGTTTCGAAATCCTAGTAACGAAATATTCTCGGAATTGGACGAAACGAAGACCCATGTTCCTATTTTCACCGGAAGCATCCAGAACACCGGGAAGGACCGGAGGGGGGCACCGGGCCCCCGGACCATAGGCCGGCGCGGCCCGGGCCACGGCCGCGCCGCCATATGGTGTGGCCACCCCTTCGACCCTCTGCGCCGCCTCTTCGCCTATATAAAGCCTCCGTCGCGAAACCCCGAGGCGAAAAACCACGATACGGAAAACCTTCCGAGCCGCCGCCATCGCGAAGCCAAGATCACGGGGGACGGGAGTCTCCGTTCCGGCACCCTGCCGGAGCGGGGAAGTGCCCCGGAAGGCTTCTCCATCGACACCGCTGCCATCTCCACCGCCATCTTCATCACCGCTGCTTGCTCCCATGAGGAGGGAGTAGTTCTCCATCGAGGCTCGGGGCTGTACCGGTAGCTATGTGGTTCATCTCTCTCCTATGTGCTTCAATACAATAATCTCATGAGCTGCCTTACATGATTGAGATTCATATGATGATACTTGTAATCTAGATGTCACTATGCTAGTCAAGTGAGTTTTACTTATGTGATCTCCGGAGACTCCTTGTCCCACGTGTGTAAAGGTGACGAGTGTGTGCACCGTGTGGGTCTCTTAGGCTATATTTCACAGAATACTTATTCACTTGTTGAATGGCATAGTGAGGTGCTTATTTATATCTCTTTATGATTGCAATGTGTTTGTATCACAATTTATCTATGTGCTACTCTAGCAATGTTATTAAAAGTAGTTTTATTCCTCCTGCACGTGTGCAAAGGTGACGATATGTGCACCGTGTTAGTACTTGGTTTATGCTATGATCATGATCTCTTGTAGATTGCGAAGTTAACTATTGCTATGATAATATTGATGTGATCTATTCCTCCTACATATGCATGAAGGTGACAGTGTGCATGCTATGCTAGTACTTGGTTTAGTCTTTTGATCTATCTTACACTAAAGGTTACTAAAATATGAGCATTATTGTGGAGCTTGTTAACTCCGGCATTGAGGGTTCGTGTAATCCTACGCAATGTGTTCATCATCCAACAAGAGTGTAGAGTATGCATTTATCTATTCTGTTATGTGATCAAAGTTGAGAGTGTCCACTAGTGAAAGTCTAATCCCTAGGCCTTGTTCCTAAATATCGCTATCGCTGCTTGTTTACTTGTTTTCTTCGCGTTACTCACTGCTGCGTTACTACTTGCTGCGTTACTACTTGCTGCGTTACTACTACTTGTTTCTTGTCCTGGGCAAAGCACTTTTCCGGTGCCGTTGCTACTACTTATTCATACCACCTGTATTTCACTATCTCTTCGCCGAACTAGTGCACCTATTAGGTGTGTTGGGGACACAAGAGACTTCTTGCTTTGTGGTTGCAGGGTTGCATGAGAGGGATATCTTTGACCTCTTCCTCTCTGAGATCGATAAACCTTGGGTGATCCACTTAAGGGAAACTTGCTGCTATTCTACAAACCTCTGCTCTTGGAGGCCCAACACTGTCTACAAGAATAGAAGCTCCCGTAGACATCAGTGGCCAAACCACAAGGCGGCGCGGCCAGGGGGGCCCGCGCCGCCCTGTGGTGTGGGCCCCTCGTCAGCCCTCCAACTCTGCCCTTCCGCCTACTTAAACTCTCCGTCGCGAAAACCCTATTACCGAGAGCCACGATACGGAAATAGTTCCAGAGACGCCGCCGCCGCTAATCCCATCTCGGGGGATTCAGGAGATTGCCTCCGGCACCCTGCCGGAGACGGGAATCATCTCCCGGAGGACTCTTCATCACCATGATCGCCTCCGGACTGATGTGTGAGTAGTTCATCTTTGGACTATGGGTCCATAGCAGTAGCTAGATGGTTGTCTTCTCCTCATGTGCTATCATGTTAGATCTTGTGAGCTGCCTATCATGATCAAGATCGTCTATTTGTAATGCTACATGTTGTGTTTGTTGGGATCCGATGAATATGGAATACTATGTCAAGTTGATTATCAATCTATCATATATGTGTTGTTTATGTTCTTGCATGCTCTCCGTTGCTAGTAGAGGCTCTGGCCAAGTTGATACTTGTAACTCCAAGAGGGGGTATTTATGCTCGATAGTGGGTTCATATCTCCATTGAATCTGGGGGAGTGACAACAACCCCTAAGGTTGTGGATGTGCTGTTGCCACTAGGGATAAAACATCAATGCTTTGTCTAAAGATATTTGTGTTGATTACATTACGCATCATACTTAATGCAATTGTTTGTTGTTTGCAACTTAATACTGGAAGGGGTGCGGATGCTAACCTGAAGGTGGACTTTTTAGGCATAGATGCATGCTGGATAGCGGTCTATGTACTTTGTCGTAATGCCCTGATTAAATCTCATAGTAGTCATCGTGATATGTATGTGCATTGTTATGCCCTCTCTATTTGTCAATTGCCCAACCGTAATTTGTTCACCCAACATGCTATTTATCTTATTGGAGAGACACTGTAAGGGTATTTTGCCCCTATGTGTGGTTTTGGTAATCAATGACAACCCCTATGGACTAATGTTTTCATTGAGTTTATATGAAGGAATATTCCATAGGATCTACTTGCTCTCCATGTGTTGGATTCAAGTATGGATGCCATGAAGATAAAGATATACCTTGTGATTTGGCATCAAGATCATCGGTATGAAGATATATATGTGATATGATCAAGAAGAAGAAATGAAGATGGAGTTCTTATGTGGAACTCAATATTAGCCATGCTCTATCTCAAGTGAGTATGAGAAGATACAAGGTTGAGTTGGGCAAGTTCAAGATGAGCATCTTGAGTGGATCACATGCTTGAAGCTTTCAGTCCATTTGGTGATAGTGGACATGTGAAGATGTGCATCAATGAAGCTTTCCCATCATTGTGTATGGGGGAGCATTTGTGAGTATACACGAAGCGACAATGATCAAGTGATGGGATGCGCAAGGCAAAGGTATGACCTTGATAGGTTTTCCTTTTACCGGTCTCGAGGTGGTTGATGGGAGACCGTATTATAGGATAGATAGCCGCACTATCAAGAGGGGCTTTCGGTTGGGTAACTTGATCACATCGTCTTAGGGAGCTCAATCCTTTGCATACTTTGCACATTCTTATTGCTTCTTGGTACTTCTCGGTGTGAGGTTCTTGAGCTTGTTGCTAGCTTTACAACAAGCCCAAGTTCATCGAAAACGGAGTCCGCATGCATCTTCTATTGCGTTTTCGAGTTTGGGCGTCTTCACCGGTTCTTGACGGTGGGAGACTTCCTCTCTAAAATCATCTAAAAATGTTGGTGAGGAGTCTCCATATTTCCAGCTTTTGTTGGGGTTCTATTCGTCGTTGTCTTTCCAACAAAATTGGTTTCATGCGAATCGGAGTTCGGGAGCATTAGTTATTAAAGAAAAAGGAAAAAGGGAAAAAGGATAAAAAGAAAAAGAAGAAAAGGAGCCAGCGGACCGGCCGGCCTGACCGGACCAGCGACCGGCCCACCCGGTCCGAGCCGGGTTTGGCGCTGGTGCCATCCGGCCGGGGTCCGAGCCCTTTTGGCCCAAGTCCGAGCCTGCAGGCCCGGTCCACGACCGGCCTGCCGGCGCACCTCCGGCCCGACCGGGCTCGCGCCTCGATGGGCTTCACCTCACCCACGTGGCCCACCCCTACGCAGCCCACGCGCCCCGCGCGCCCTGGCCGGGGCTGGGCCTCACCGCCCCGTCGGCCCACCGCTGCGCAGCCCGCGCGCCTGCGCGCCCCTTGCTTTCCTGCCGCCCGCGCGGCTGCTGCTCAGCCCGGTTGCTGGGCCGGTCCGACCGGGCTGCACGCTGGCCGGTCCGGGTCGCTGCTCGGTCGACCGGCCTGGTGGCCGGCTGGGCCATTTTTCTGCCCGGTTTTCTGCCCGTTTTTCTTGTCTTTTTCCCCCAACAGTTTTCTTTGCTCCCATGCTATAAATAGCTCTTCTTCCACCTTGAGCAAAGTAGTTCTTCCTATTCTCTCTCCTCCATTGCTACTATTTGAAGAACTTGCTCTCCCCCTTGATTCCTCCAACCATTCTTGCTCATATTTGAGGATGAGAGAGGGGATCTAGATCTACTCTTCCACCAAACCAATTCTTCTCTAAGTGAGGGAATCTCTTGGGATCTAGATCTTGGAGTCTTTGGTTGACTTTCCCTTTGTTCTTCCTCTCCAATCTCATCCTAGCATTCGTTGCTTTGGTGGGATTTGAGTGTGAAGGACTTGAACACCTTCGGTGTTCTTGCTTTGCATCATTGCATAGTGTTGAGCTCTCCACCACGATTTGTTCGAGTGAGAGACCGTGAGCTTGTTACTCTTGGAGGGTGACCTCCTAGTTGGCTTGGTGATTGGTGCTCCGGTGATCTCTTCAAGAAGATTGTGAAGAGGCCCGGGCTTCTCCTTCGTGGAGCTTGTGAAGTGGTTGTGGAGCTTGCCATCTCCGGAGCGGAGGAAAAGCTAACCATAAGGAAAGGGCCATTATCCTTCGTGGGTGTGGTTCGGAGAATAGGGTGAGCCTTCGTGGCGCGGGGAATCCTTCGTGGGACCTCCACTCCTCCAAACGTGACGTACCTTGTTGCAAAGCAAGGGAACACGGGAATACATCCTCGTCTCCGCGCAAACAAACATTATTTTCCACACCATACGTTTAATCCTTTGTTTACAGCAAGCCGGTGAGATTGACAACCTCACTGTTAAGTTGGGGCAAAGTATTGTGATTGTGTTGTGCAGGTTCCACGTTGGCGCCGGAATCCCTGGTGTTGCGCCGCACTACACTCCGTCACCAACAACCTTCACGTGGCCCTTGACTCCTACTGGTTCGACAACCTTGGTTTCTTACTGAGGGAAACTTGCTGCTGTACGCATCACACCTTCAACTTGGGGTTCCCAACGGGCGTGTGCTTTACGCGTCAACACCTCACTGGTTGTTCGATCGCTAAGTGGTCTACCCCTCGGTGGCGCGGGCATACGAGGAACAAGGACGAGGGACTGGTTGTTCTTTTTTTTTATTATTATTCCTAGCGACAACAGCTTGAAGATGGAAATCTTAAAGGGGCCAAAATTCTAGGCCTAAATTAGCAATTTAAGACCCGACTAACTAGGGATGGCCTAACTCGCTCCCTGAAGTAGCAGCCCTGCTAACGAAGACTGGCCTCTTTGACACGATCGGATAGGGTAAAACCGTGCGTCACGGCGGCTCGAGATTGCTAGTCCATGTGCACCGTTAGATGAGCGGATCCCATGGTCTACGACGCCAAAGCGTTGTGGTGGCTTCTAGGTAGGGAAGCTTTACATTACTTAATTTTTTTACGATAAAGAGCATATATTAATATCGCGGAGATACCAATTACACCTAGCCTCTGCAACAACATCATGCCCTAATGACATAAAGGATGCACACAGCCAAAAAAAAAAGAAAAAGATTTACAGAAAAGAAAGGTCCCGCTACATAGACCACCAAGACAACAACAGAAGCACAACTTCTCCATAAACGACGGCTCCAAGAAAGGAACATTGCACAAACGCTGTCGTCGCCCGATCATAGATCTTAGGTTTTTCACCCTGAAGAAAGTCTTCTCTCTCAAAACAATGCCTTCAACAAGAACATTAGCAGGCACAACCAATCAAGGCCAGACCTTGGATTTTCACCTTGAAAGATAAGACTCTGAACTTCTCCTGTGCAGTCGTCCCCACTTACCAGTCGTTGTTACAAGTAATGAATCGCCAAGCCAATTCCAGCTTAGCACCAAGATCCGACCATCATAGCTATTCCACCGATCTCGGCTTGATGACCTTCTCCGCTAGTACCATGGAAAGAAAACGAGCTCCATGATATTAACAGCCAGCAGAGTTTCGAAGCGCCCCCTCTGAAACCAAACGGCCAGATAAAAAACATGGGTGCGCATGACCGAAACCACCCAAGCTAGCAATCTTCAGGCATTATTCGCACATGAATTTCGCCGGTAGGGCCTTCCGGAACACGACAATCCACCCAGACTGGTTGGAACAAGCATCCAACAGATCTTCAAACTTGGTCCGAGAAGAATCCTAGAACCGTCACCTTTATTCTTCGACGCGGACGAATAGGCCCCCACGCCGCCCTCCGCCGCCCGACGACGACGAAAGAGGTATGCCTCGTTAAGCCGTCGCCGCCAAGCCCATGGCGACTGCAGAGAAGAAGACTCGGTAGCAGGTTGCGATCCCCGGCCAGGAACCCGGCGGCGATGCATGGTCTGAAGCAGAACGGCCAGGCCCTCTAGGCCCAGATCGGGCCCAGATCAGGCCCGCGCCGCCGCCAGGTCGCCGCGCCGCCCAACCGCCGGTGTCCCGCATCCCGTCGCCTTGATGTCTCCTCCGGCGCGCCAAGCTCACCCGCCGCCGCACCTCC
Source organism: Lolium rigidum (assembly GCF_022539505.1). Lineage (NCBI taxonomy): Eukaryota > Viridiplantae > Streptophyta > Magnoliopsida > Poales > Poaceae > Lolium > Lolium rigidum. The sequence continues at coordinate 140,632,946 of NC_061513.1, read as the reverse complement.
CCGCTCAGATGCGCCGCCGGACTTGCCGCCTCCTCTACCCTCCACCGTTTGGTGGGTCGGGCGCTGCCACCGCCGCTAGCACCGGCGACGGCAACGGCCTTGCCGGGGCAGGCGTGGAAAGGAACGGGGTCGGGGTAGATGGATCTCCTCCGGAGCCGCCCGAGGGGGAGCGACCCAGGAGGGAGAGGGAGATCGAGCTTACCTTTACTTAATGAGTATACATATTGGTAGCTATCATGTTAATAAATAGGTTTTGTAGATACTGTTGTACGTGCCATCTTCGCATGGCATACATGTATGTTACAATCATTTGAACCACTTTGTCAGGACCTCCTGAGAAGACTGTAGTAGTTCCACCATTCTTCGATGCTAAGCACGACACGTACACCAAAAAACTGAGTACCTAGATCTATTTTTCTTAACAATGACTTCTCCATCACCGTAGAACCATAGGTCATCATGAATCTCGGTAGAAAACACGAAAGCTAGTTGATGATAATACTCTCTCCTACCTATTTTATGTTGAGCATAATTTTTCATGTAAGTTAAACTTTGCAAATTTTAACAAAAAAATATAGATAATAATATAAAGATCTACCATGTCAAACACATATAATATGAAAATATATTTCATAACAATTTCAAAATATTATATTTTGTTGTAGGCTTATATGCAATATATTTTGGGCAGAGGGAGTATTCCACAACAGAGAAGTCTTGGAAAACAAGTCTGTGCACATCTGAAAAAACGGATGTAAAAAGATAGGGATGAAGAAAAGCATCATAGATCAGCCGCCATGCTTTTTTTGTTGATCGATCCAACCCACTATGGCCATGCCTCGCCATTTCAGCCTGTCATCGCAGAGGCAGAGCATGTCAGGGTCAGGCGGCTCCTCTAGCCTGCGGCGGCCTGTGCGTTTTCGACTCACTGGCCGGCACGGCAGCCACAGCTTCGCCTGAGCATGTGCAGGCATGCCGGCCACCGGTGCGGCCTGTGCGTTCTCGACGGCACCGGCCGGCACAGCAGTGGCCTCTACAATCTGCATGCAGTGCAGCTGGTATTTTGATCGGCCAAAGCTGCACCAAGGAAAGGCGACGGAGGGAGGCGAGCCGTAGATGGAAACACATGGCGGCGTGCACGCGCGCGCGCCTAGAAAAACCGACCGGAAGGAAAGAAGAAAAGGCCTCGTCGTGGCTCCGCCTCCGCGCGCGTGCGGGCGTCCTCGTGGGCGGGGCCTGGCGGCCGCACGCGCCGCTCCTGTGTCGCGGGACGGCCCGGCACCGCACGCCCCCGGCCGCCGTGTCGAGGAGCCATTGGGCATGGTCATGTGCTGAGAACTTTGATCTTTCCAGGGGTTAGGGAAAGCCATTAGTTTAGCATTTCCGTCGTCTCCTCGGCCGTACATACGTTCGTTCCAAAGGCACGTACCGTACGTGGCATTGCCCTATTCCTCTTCGTTTTTCTCTTTTTACGAGAAGATCCAGATCTATTGTAGTATAAGAGTTTACAAGAAGTACTCCGTACAAAGAATTTTAAAAATAATAAATATTACATTGACTTACTATGGCAAGGGGTGAAACGGCGATCATTATGTCATGATTGAGTCAATCACGGTGTGTTCTCCCTTGCCAAAGCCATCGGTGTTACCGTTTTGATTTTGCATTTATATAAGCATGTAACCGATGGGAGAGCAATAATCACTACTGCCGCCGCCGCAGTCAGAAACTCTTTGTGCATGTGCCTCAAAGAACCCGTGCCCCGGAGCTGAAGTCATTGTCATTGAACCCTTGAATCGATCTAAATCTTGTGACACCAAACCTATAACCCACGTAAACTGGACGAGAAATCCAGCACTCCATGGGAGCGGTGACCAAACAATTTCCCGTTTCACTAAATACCATCGGAAAGATCACCGCCGATGAGGTGGACATGGTGGCGGATATAAGTTATTCTTATCTCGGACAGCGCTGCCGTAGACACCATGATATTGATGCTGGTTGATTAAACTCTATAATTAGGAACCTTACTAAATCGTGGAGCTCAGGTCCGAGGTCTCCACCCATTCCCGCCACCGCAGGAATGTCAAATAGAGGATGTCCTGTTTGTTTAGTTTGATCTGGCACTACTCAACGGCAGAATACTTCGCATTGCTTGTTGTTGAAGAAGTGGAGAAGTATTGGGATGAAGTATTTGTTGAGCCTTTTGTGCCACATGTCAAATATTTCGGAGATCATCTCCAAACTCATCGAAGAGCCGGGGAAAAGGAAGATCTAGCGCCCGAGCCGGCGAGCCCGGGACGCACGCACGCCCACACCGAACTACAAAAGGGCAAGGAAAAGAGTCGCCCGTCGAAGAAAAAAGCGGAAAAAGAGAGAGAGACGGACATGAAGTACGCATATATTCCTACACGGGGGCCTCTGGCTGCAAAAGCGGCAGCGTCTTTTGGACTCCTCCCCGCCGTCCTAAAGCGCCCATCATTCTGAATTTCTGATCGACTTGTCTCTCTGTCTTGCGTCTTGCTCTTGCCTGCATCGTACACACGCTGCGCCACCACGCTTGGCTTCGCTAGCTTCATCGCCACGGCCGGTTGTGGCTGGCGCGAGCGGCACCAACCGATCGAGCAGCTGTGCCTGCGCGCTGGCTCTGCGGTACGTCGCGTCCTCCTAAAAAAGGGAAATCCCTGCTACCTCTCCGGCCGTATGCATGCATGCAGCGCGGCGATCGATCGGTCGACATGCACACACACACACAGCGGCATCGGTTTGTGCGCACGCATGCACGGCCGGTGTTTGCATCGTTCTCTTCCCCTGATTGCGGCGAAGTGACGCGGCCTTGCTGAGGTCTCCACTACCTCGTGCCCTCGCTTTCTACCTGCATGGAACGCTTGTCTCTGAGCATATTCTTGCGTCCTCTATCAAACTGCTCTGATTCCTCGTCGATCGGTCGCCGTTTGGGGTCCGCATTGCTTGCATGCCAGCAAATTTCTTCTGCTCATTAGGGCATCTCCAACGCGGAGACTCAAACCCAAAAAACGGAGACCACTTTCGTCCGTTTGGGTAAATACGCGTTCCAACGCGTAGACCTAAATGCAAAACGGACGGCCATTAAAGTCCGGGGCGACCCAAATCTGGGCGGACTTTGCGTCTGATGACTCGGGATAGCTCGGGACGTCCATTTTTATCCACATGGCCCCACATGTTCTCTCTCCTCTGTCCTCTTTTTCCCATGGAGATGACCGGAATAGCCACCGGATTTTGGCAGGCCTGGCCAACTGCCGCCGTCGCCCACGCCGCCGCACCCCGTCACCGACTCCTCACTTTTTTTCATCCATGCCGGAAGTTACTGCTTCAAAAAAAGCTCCGGCGGCAAAGCTCGTCGACGGCGACGTGCAGGGTGGCGGCCGCTCGCCACGCCGGCGCGAGCACGGTCGCCTGACGCGCGAGCCACGGCCACGGTCGCCGGTAACTCGCCACGCCGGTCGCGCACTGCTGCTCCGCCGGCGCCGCGTGCTGCTGCATCTCTCCCGCGTGCTGCCAAGGACGAGCCCCGCCCCGCTTTCATCCGCCACGGGCGAGCCTTCCACGGCCGCGCCTCGCGCCGCTCGCCCAGTCCGCGCCGCCCTCGCCCGGGCCGCGCCGCCCGCGCCCGCGCCGCCCTCGCACGCCACGGCCGCGCCACGGCCGCGCCCCGCGCCGCCCTCGCCCAGGCTGCCCGCCCGGTCCACGCCCCGCGCCGCCCTAGCACGGGCCGCCCGCACAGGCCGCGCCCGCGCCGCCCTCACACGCCACGGCCGCCACCGCGACCCGCGCCGCCCGCCACGCGGGGGCTCACAAACCGCGCCGTCCTGGCCCGCGGAGTGCCGCGCGGGGCGTCGTCGTAGGGGCTCGCCGCGCCGCGCCCTCGCCGCCCGCCACGGCCGTGCTCCCATGGCCGCGCTGTGGTGACCCTGCATACCACTGCATGTTGTAGTATGCCAGTCGTTGATATAACATTCACGAAGTACCATTCCACAAATATTACATCCCTCAGAGTAGTACAACAGAACATAGCAGGGTCCATAACTCATTCACTTATTATTACAAGCATCAAACATATATTGTCTTGGAGCTCCTCTTGGGTCCTAAGAGGAATACTCCTGGGTTCGAGGTGAACCCAACTCAACTTACAATATAGGAGTCTCGATAAACTATACATTTATTGCCTCGAGCAGCTAAATACTAAGAGTTCGGGCTGCTCGGTTACTACTACTACTGGATGTCTCTAGGCTTGATCTCCTCCGGAAGCCTCCCGGATCCGTAGACTATGAGATAGTCTACGCCTTCAACACCTCCCGAGAGGTCGGGTTCTTCATAGCCGATGATCTCGGCTCCTTCATTGCTGTCGTAGTCCTCCTCCAGACGATTCAGACAATCTAAGCATGGGATTTAAGAGTGGTATGAGTACGAGCGTACTCAACAAGTTCATTATAGATAAGAGGTGTTTAATGCACTAGCTACGATATTAGACCAGAAAGTCTAATATCAATGCAAGTTTTGATAAACATTTCTTCAAGAGATTGCTTTTATTTCAAAGAGCTATGTCCGTCAGCCTTCACCGGTTTACTAGAACTTCATGGAGCTCCTTTCCGGCCGCGTTCGCAGTTCCTCAATCCCGGAACGAGGAGTGACAGGTCACAGTTCTTTACACTCTGCAGAGGTGTGTTGCTTTACCCATAAGAGATCTTAACCTTGGTGCCAACCGGGCAGCTTTCCCGTCCACACTTCCTTCGGTGTGAGGCCCGGTATAAGGTCTAGTGATACGTCTCCAACGTATCGATAATTTCTTGTGTTCCATGCCACATTATTGATGTTATCTACATGTTTTATGCACACTTTATGTCATATTCGTGCATTTTCTGGAACTAACCTATTAACAAGATGCCGAAGTGCCAGTTCCTGTTTTCTGCTGTTTTTGGTTTCAGAAATCCTAGTAACGAAATATTCTCGGAATCGGACGAAATCAACGCCCAGGTTCCTATTTTACCCGGAAGCATCCAGAACACACGAGAACCGCCAGAGAAAGGAGGCAGGGCCACCAAACCCTACCCCGGCGCGGCCGGGGGGGCGCGCCCCTAGGGTGTGGACCCCCTTCGACCTTCCTGCGCCGCCTCTCCGCCTATAAAAAGCCCCTGGATCAGAAAACCCGATACCAATTGACGAAACCCACGGAAACCCGCCGAGCCGCCGCCATCGCGAAGCCAAGATCCGGGGGACAGGATCTCGTTCCGGCACCCTGCCGGAGCGGGGAAGTGCCCCGGAAGGCTTCTCCATCGACACCGCTACCATCTCCACCGCCATCTTCATCACCGCTGCTGCTCCCATGAGGAGGGAGTAGTTCTCCATCGAGGCTCGGGGCTGTACCGGTAGCTATGTGGTTCATCTCTCTCCTATGTAGTTCAATACAATAATCTCATGAGCTGCCTTACATGATTGAGATTCATATGATGATACTTGTAATCTAGATGTCATTATGCTAGTCAAGTGAGTTTTACTTATGTGATCTCCGGAGACTCCTCGTCCCACGTGTGTAAAGGTGACAGTGTGTGCACCGTGTGGGTCTCTTAGGCTAGATTTCACAGAATACTTATTCACTGCTGAATGGCATAGTGAGGTGCTTATTTATATCTCTTTATGATTGCAGCATGTTGTATCACAATTTATCTATGTGCTACTCTAGCAATGTGTTATTAAAGTAGTTTTATTCCTCCTGCATGTGTGCAAAGGTGACGAGTGCGTGCACCGTGTTAGTACTTGGTTTATGCTATGATCATGATCTCTTGTAGATTATGGAGTTAACTATTGCTATGATAATATTGATGTGATCTATTCCTCCTACATATGCATGAAGGTGACAGTGTGCATGCTATGCTAGTACTTGGTTTAGTCTCGTTGATCTATCTTACACTAAAGGTTACTTAAACATGAGCATTATTGTGGAGCTTGTTAACACCGGCATTGAGGGTTCGTGTAATCCTACGCAATGTGTTCATCATCCAACAAAAGTGTAGAGTATGCATTTATACTGTTCGTTATATGATCAATGTTGAGAGTGTCCACTAGTGAAAGTGTAATCCCTAGGCCTTGTTCCTAAATACTGCTGAGTTACTACTTGCTTGTTTACTACTGCTGCGTTACTACTGCTGAGTTACTACTTGCTTGTTTATCGTTTTTCTTGCGTTACCTACTGCTGCAATACCACCACCATCAATTACACGCCAAGCACTTTTCTGGCACCGTTGCTACTGCTCATACTTATTCATACCACCTGTATTTCACTATCTCTTCGCCGAACTAGTGCACCTATTAGGTGTGTTGGGGACACAAGAGACTTCTTGCTTTGTGGTTGCAGGGTTGCATGAGAGGGATATCTTTGACCTCTTCCTCCCCGAGTTCGATAAACCTTGGGTATCCACTTAAGGGAAACTTGCTTTGCTGTTCTACAAACCTCTCGCTCCCGGAGGCCCAACACTGTCTACAGGAAAGGAGGGGGAACGTAGACATCAAGCACTTTTACGGCGCCGTTGCTCGGGGAGGAAAGGTAAAAGGCTCTCATACTACGGTCTCGGGTAAAGTATTTTTACGGCGCCGTTGTGTGTGTGCTCAAAGCTATTTCCTTTAGATCCTGCAATTGCATCTTGTTGTTTCTTGTTTACACTAGTTGGCATAATGTACAAGAGTGAGCTTCTTATTCTATTTCCTGATTTAAAACATGGATTGTTTGATGCGAAAATTAAAAAACCTATGAAATCTTCTTTGCATGCTTGGTAGTAATATTAGTATGAACGCTTTGAACACCATTGTTGACAATAATATAGAAAGTTCTAAGCTTGGGGAAGCTGGTTTGCATGATATTTTTAGTCCCCCAAGCATTGAGGAGAAAATTTTCTTTGATGATATTTGCCTCCTATTTCTGATGATGATAATGATAGTGGTCTTTTGATGCCACTTACTGCTGAGAGTAAATTTTGTTGTGATTATACTATGCCTCCTACACTTGATGAGAATAATAATGATAGCTACTTTGTTGAATTTGCTCCCACTACAACTAATAAATTTGACTATGCTTATGTGGAGAGTAATAATTTTATGCATGAGACTCATGATAAGAATGCTTTATGTGATAGTTATATTGTTGAGTTTTCTCATGTTGCTACTGAAAGTTATTATGAGAGAGGAAAATATGGTTGTAGAAATTTTCATGTTACTAAAATGCCTCTCTATGTGCTGAAATTTTTGAAGCTACACTTGTTTTATCTTCCTATGCTTGTTACTTTGCTCTTCATGAACTTGTTTATTTACAAGATTCCTATGCATAGGAAGCATGTTAGACTTAAATGTGTTTTGAATTTGCCTCTTGATGCTCTCTTTTGCTTCACATACTATCTTTTGCGAGTGCATCATTAAAACTGCTGAGCCCATCTTAATGGCTATAAAGAAAAGAACTTCTTGGGAGATAACCCATGTGTTATTTTGCTACAGTACTTTGTTTTATATTTGTGTCTTGGAAGTTGTTTACTACTGTAGCAACCTCTCCTTATCTTAGTTTTATGTTTTGTTGTGCCAAGTAAAGTCTTTGATAGAAAAGTAAGTACTAGATTTGGATTACTGCGCAGTTCCAGATTTCTTTGCTGTCACGAATCTGAGCCCACTGCCCTGCAGGAAGCTCAGAAAATTATGCCAATTTACGTGCATGATCCTCAGATATGTACGCAACTTTCATTCAATTTGAGCATTTTCATTTGAGCAAGTCTGGTGCCATTTTAAAATTCTTCAATACGAACTATTCTGTTTTGACAGATTCTGCCTTTTATTTCGCATTGCCTCTTTCGCTATGTTGGATGAATTTCTTTGATCCACTAATGTCCAGTAGCATTATGCAATGTCCAGAAGTGTTAAGAATGATTGTGTCACCTCTGAATATGTCAATTTATATTGTGCACTAACCCTCTAATGAGTTGTTTCGAGTTTGGTGTGGAGGAAGTTTTCAAGGATCAAGAGAGGAGTATGATGCAACATGATCAAGGAGAGTGAAAGCTCTAAGCTTGGGGATGCACCCGGTGGTTCACCCCTGCATATATCAAGAAGACTCAAGCGTCTAAGCTTGGGGATGCCCAAGGCATCCCCTTCTTCATCGACAACATTATCAGGTTCCTCCCCGAAACTATATTTTTATTCCATCACATCTTATGTGCTTTTTCTTGGAGCGTCCGTGTGCTTTTGTTTTTGTTTTTGTTTGAATAAATTGGATTACATCATGCTTGTGTGGGAGAGAGACACGCTCCGCTGGTTCATATGAACACATGTGTTCTTAGCTCATAATATTCATGGCGAAGTTTCCTCTTCGTTAAATTGTTATATGTTTGGAATTGGAAAATGATACATGTAGTAATTGCTATAAATGTCTTGGGTAATGTGATACTTGGCAATTGTTGTGCTCATGTTTAAGCTCTTGCATCATATGCTTTGCACCCATTAATGAAGAAATACATAGAGCATGCTAAAATTTGGTTTGCATATTTGGTTTCTCTAAGGTCTAGATAATTTCTAGTATTGAGTTTGAACAACAAGGAAGACGGTGTAGAGTCTTATAATGTTTACAATATGTCTTTTATGTGAGTTTTGCTGTACCGTTCATCCTTGTGTTTGTTTCAAATAACCTTGCTAGCCTAAACCTTGTATCGAGAGGGAATACTTCTCATGCATCCAAATACTTGAGCCAACACTATGCCATTTGTGTCCACCATACCTACCTACTACATGGTATTTTCCCGCCATTCCAAAGTAAATTGCTTGAGTGCTACCTTTAAAACTCCATCATTCACCTTTGCAATATATAGCTCATGGGACAAATAGCTTAAAAACTATTGTGGTATTGAATATGTAATTATGCACTTTATCTCTTATTAAGTTGCTTGTTGTGCGATAACCATGTTTACCGGGGAACGCCATCAACTCGTTGTTGAATTTCATGTGAGTTGCTATGCATGTTCGTCTTGTCCGAAGTAAGGGCGATCTACACTGAGTTGAATGGTTTGAGCATGCATATTGTGAGAGAAGAACATTGGGCCGCTAACTAAAGCCATGATTCATGGTGGAAGTTTCGAGTTTTGGACAAATATCCTCAAATCTCTAATGAGAAAAGAATTAATTGTTGTCAAATGCTTAAAGCATTAAAAGAGGAGTCCATTATCTGTTGTCTATGTTGTCCCGGTATGGATGTCTAAGTTGAGAATAATCAAAAGCGAGAAATCCAAATGCGAGCTTTCTCCTTAGACCTTTGTACAGGCGGCATAGAGGTACCCCTTTGTGAAACTTGGTTAAAGCATATGTATTGCGGTGATAATCCGGGTAGTCCAAGCTAATTAGGACAAGGTGCGAGCACTATTAGTACACTATGCATGAGGCTTGCAACTTATAAGATATAATTTACATGATGCATATGCTTTATTACTACCGTTGACAAAATTGTTTCATGTTTTCAAAATCAAAGCTCTAGCACAAATATAGCAATCGATGCTTTCCTCTATGGAGGACCATTCTTTTACTTTCATTGTTGAGTCAGTTCACCTATTTCTCTCCACCTCAAGAAGCAAACACTTGTGTGAACTGTGCATTGATTTTTACATATTTGCATATTGCATTTGTTATATTGCTTAGCATTGACAATTATCCATGAGATATACATGTTATAAGTTGAAAGCAACCGCTGAAACTTAATCTTCTTTTGTGTTGCTTCATTGCCTTTACTTTGAATTATTGCTTTATGAGTTAACTCTTATGCAAGACTTATTGATGCTTGTCTTGAAGTGCTATTCATGAAAAGTCTTTGCTTTATGATTCAGTTGTTTACCCATGTCATATACATTGTTTTGATCGCTGCATTCACTACATATGCTTTACAAATAGTATGATCAAGATTATGATGGCATGTCACTCCGAAAATTATCTTTGTTATCGTTTTACTCGCTCGGGACGAGCGAGAACTAAGCTTAGGGATGCTTGATACGTCTCCAACGTATCGATAATTTCTTGTGTTCCATGCCACATTATTGATGTTATCTACATGTTTTATGCACACTTTATGTCATATTCGTGCATTTTCCGGAACTAACCTATTAACAAGATGCCGAAGTGCCGGTTCTCGTTTTCTGCCTGTTTTTGGTTTCAGAAATCCTAGTAACGAAATATTCTCGGAATCGGACGAAATCAACGCCCGGGTTCCTATTTTACCCGGAAGCATCCGAACA
>NC_061513.1:140601372-140622560 GCF_022539505.1 Lolium rigidum | reverse complement strand
GCTTTACCCATAAGAGATCTTAACCTTGGTGCCAACCGGGCAGCTTTCCCGTCCACACTTCCTTCGGTGTGAGGCCCGGTATAAGGTCTAGCCAATCATGTTCCTCCGCTGCCTCGCACACCCACCCTTTGTTGCATACCCCGACCCTGGGTCCTCGTCGGTCCTCTTACACCAATTAAGGATGGACCCCGACCACTGGTGCGTAGCTGACGTGGGAGTTAGAAATCTTTTGTGGTGTAACTTTTCTTCAGTTCCCCGGCAACGGCGCCAGAAAATATGCTTGATGGCGTGTATTTCACACGTTCGTTGGGCAACCCCAAGAGGAAGGTATGATGCGCACAGCAGCAAGTTTTCCCTCAGAAAGAAACCAAGGTTTATCGAACCGAGGAGGAGCCAAGAAGCACGTTGAAGGTTGATGGCGGCGGGATGTAGTGCGGCGCAACACCGGAGATTCCGGCGCCAACGTGGAACCTGCACAACACAACCAAAGTACTTTGCCCCAACGAAACGAGTGAGGTTGTCAATCTCACCGGCTTGCTGTAACAAAGGATTAACCGTATTGTGTGGAAGATGATTGTTTGCGAGAGAAAACGGTAAAAACAAGTATTGCGGCAGATTTGTATTTCGAGTATTAAAAGAATGGACCGGGGTCCACGGTTCACTAGAGGTGTCTCTCCCATAAGATAAAAGCATGTTGGGTGAACAAATTACGGTCGGGCAATTGACAAATAGAGAGGGCATAACAATGCACATACATGACATGATAAGTATAGTGAGATTTAATTGGGCATTACGACAAAGTACATAGACCGCCATCCAATCGCATCTATGCCTAAAAAGTCCACCTTCGAGGTTATCATCCGAACCCCCTCCGGTATTAAGTTGCTAAACAACGAGACAATTGCATTAAGTGTGGTGCGTAATGTAATCAACAACTACATCCTCGGACATAGCGCCAATGTTTTATCCCTAGTGGCAACAAGCACAACACAACCTTAGAACTTTCCGTCACTCGTCCCGGTGTCAATGCGGGCATGAACCCACTATCGAGCATAAGTACTCCCTCTTGGAGTTAAAAGTAAAAACTTGGCCAGAGCCTCTACTAGAAACGGAGAGCATGCAAGATCATAAACAACACATGTATAATAACTTGATAATTAACATGACATAGTATTCTCTATCCATCGGATCCCGACAAACACAACATATAGAATTACGGATAGATGATCTTGATCATGTTAGGCAGCTCACAAGATCCAACAATGAAGCACAATGAGGAGAAGACAACCATCTAGCTACTGCTATGGACCCATAGTCCAGGGGTGAACTACTCACTCATCACTCCGGAGGCGACCATGGCGGCGTAGTGTCCTCCGGGAGATGATTCCCCTCTCCGGCAGGGGTGCGGAGAGCGATCTCTGGATCCCCCGAGATGGGATCGGCGGCGACGGCGTCTCGGTAGGGTTTTCCGTATCGTGGCTCTCGGTGCCGGGGGTTTCGTCACGGAGGCTTTAAGTAGGCGGAAGGGCAAGTCAAGAGGCGGCACGGGGGCCCACACCATAGGCCGGCGCGGCCGGGGGTGGGGCCGCGCCGCCCTAGGGTTTGGCCACCCCGTGGCCCCTCTTCGTCTCGTCTTCGGACTTCGGAAGCTTCGTGGAAAAATAGGCCCCTGGGCTTTGATTTCGTCCAATTCCGAGAATATTTCCTTACTAGGATTTCTGAAACCAAAAACGGCGAGAAAACGAAGCGGCACTTCGGCATCTTGTTAATAGGTTAGTTCCGAGAAAATGCACGAATATGACATAAAGTGTGCATAAAACATGTAGGTATCATCAATAATATGGCATAGAACATAAGAAATTATCGATACGTCGGAGACGTATCAAGCATCCCCAAGCTTAGTTACGCTCGTCCCGAGCGGGTAAAACGATAACAAAGATAATTTCGAAGTGATATGCCATCATAACCTTGATCATACTATTTGTAAACATATGTAGTGGATGCAGCGATCAAAACAATGGTGATGACATGAGTAAACAAGTGAATCATAAAGCAAAGACTTTTCATGAATAGTACTTCAAGACAAGTATTAGAAAGTCTTGCATAAGAGTTAACTCATAAAGCAATAAATCAAAGTAAAGGTATTGAAGCAACACAAAGGAAGATTAAGTTTCAGCGGTTGCTTTCAACTTGTAACATGTATATCTCATGGATAATAGTCAACATAGAGTAATATAACAAGTACAATATGCAAGTATGTAGGAATCAATGCACGGTTCACACAAGTGTTTGCTTCTTGAGGTGGAGAGAGATAGGTGAATTGACTCAACATAAAAGTAAAGAGAATGGTCCTTCAAAGAGGAAAGCATCGATTGCTATATTTGTGCTAGAGCTTTTATTTTGAAAACATGAAACAATTTTGTCAACGGTAGTAATAAAGCATATGAGTTATGTACATTATATCTTACAAGTTGCAAGTCTCATGCATAGTATACTAATAGTGCCCGCACCTTGTCCTAATTAACTTGGACTACCGGATCTTTGCAATGCACATGTTTTGACCAAGTGTCACAATGGGGTACCTCCATGCCGCTCTGTACAAAGGTCTAAGGAGAAAGCTCGCATTTTGGATTTCTCGCTTTTGATTATTCTCAACTTAGACATCCATACCGGGACAACATGGACAACAGATAATGGACTCCTCTTTTATGCATAAGCATGTGGCAACAATTATTATTCTCATATGAGATTGAGGATATGTGTCCAAAGCTGAAACTTCCACCATGAATCATGGCTTTAGTTAGCGGCCCAAAGTTCTTCTCTAACAACATGCATGCTCCAACCATGAAGGTGGTAGATCTCTCTTGCTTCGGACAAGACGGACATGCATAGCAACTCACATGATATCCAACAAAGAATAGTTGATGGCGTCCCCGAAACATGGTTACCGCTCAACAAGCAACTTAATAAGAGATAAAGTGCATAAGTACATATTCAATGCTACAATAGTTTTTAAGCTATTTGTCCCATGAGCTATATATTGCAAAGGTGAATGATGGAATTTTAAAGGTAGCACTCAAGCAATTTACTTTGGAATGGCGGATAAATACCATGTAGTAGGTAGGTATGGTGGACACAAATGGCATAGTGGTTGGCTCAAGTATTTTGGATGCATGAGAAGTATTCCCTCTCGATACAAGGTTTAGGCTAGCAAGGCTATTTGAAACAAACACAAGGATGAACGGTACAGCAAAACTCACATAAAAGACATATGGTAAACATTATAAGACTCCATACCGTCTTCCTTGTTGTTCAAAACTCAATACTAGATGTTATCTAGACTCTAGAGAAACCAAATATGCAAACCAAATTAGCAAGCTCTAAGTATTTCTTCATTAATGGGTGCAAAGTATATGATGCAAGAGCTTAAAAATGAGCACAACAATTGCCAAGTATCAAATTATCCAAGACATTTTAGAGTTACTACATGTAGCATTTTCCAATTCCAACCATATAACAATTTAACGAAGAAGAAACTTCGCCATGAATACTATGAGTAGAGCCTAAGGACATATTTGTCCATATGCAACAGCGGAGCGTGTCTCTCTCCCATAAAGTGAATGCTAGGATCCATTTTATTCAAACAAAACAAAAAACAAAAACAAACCGACGCTCCAAGCAAAGTGCATAAGATGTGGCCGAATAAAAATATAGTTTCGGGGAGGAACACTGATAATGTTGTCGATGAAGAAGGGGATGCCTTGGGCATCCCCAAGCTTAGACAGCTTGAGTCTTCTTAATATATGCGGGGGTGAACCACCGGGGCATCCCCAAGCTTAGAGCTTTCACTCTCCTTGATCATATTGCATCATACTCCTCTCTTGATCCTTGAAAACTTCCTCCACACCAAACTCGAAACAACTCATTAGAGGGTTAGTGCATAATAAAAATTCACATGTTCAGAGGTGACACAATCATTCTTAACACTTCTGGACATTGCATAAAGCTACTTGGACATTAATGGATCAAAGAAATTCATCCAACATAGCAAAAGAGGCAATGCGAAATAAAAGACAGAATCTGTCAAAACAGAACAGATCCGTAAAGATGGATTTTATTAGGCCACCAGACTTGCTCAAACGAAAATGCTCAAATTGAATGAAAGTTGCGTACATATCTGAGGATCATGCTCGTAAATTGGCATAATTTTCTGAGCTACCTACAGGGAGATAGACCCAGATTCGTAACAGCAAAGAATTCTGAAACTGCGCGAGTAATCCAAATCTAGTACTTACTTTTCTATCAAAGACTTTACTTGGCACAACAAAACATAAAACTAAGATAAGGAGAGGTTGCTACAGTAGTAAACAACTTCCAAGACACAAATATAAAACAAAAATACTGTAGTAAAAACATGGGTTGTCTCCCATAAGCGCTTTTCTTTAACGCCTTTCAGCTAGGCGCAGAAAGTGTATCTCAAGTAACATCAAGAGACGAAGCATCAACATCATTACCAGCGGTGTTGGGAGTTTTATTAATTTTAGGCCTATAGTAATTCTTTGGTTTAGGCACCTTAGAAACATACATGAATTTTTGCTCCTTACCCACATAAGCTTTCTCATTAAATTTAAGAGAAGAAAAAGTTGAACCCAATTTTCTCATAGCTTCTTCAAGTTTACCAATTCTATGGGTTTGGTTATCATGGATAGCACAAGTTTCTAGAGTAGCAATCCTTTCATTAATTCCTCCTAGGATTTTATCAAGTTTATCGGTATTATCAAGTAATATTTCCAATTTAGTTTCAACGCTACAATTTTTCTCTATGGTTTCCAATTTTTTCATAACATCCTCAAGGGAGGTTTCACTTTTAGTTTCATTAACAGGTGGTGTTCCAAATAAACTCTCAATAACGCAGCTAGCTTCTAAAGCGGGAGCACCTAGGAAGTTACCTCCCGCGAGACAATCAAGAACATATCTATTCCAGCTAGAGATACCAACATAAAAATTCCTGAGTAGAATAGTAGTGGAGTGTTTCTTAGTGCACCTATTATGGGCATCACTAATTCTATACCAAGCATCTTTTAAACATTCTCCCCCTTGTTGCTTAAATGAACGAACTTCAACTTCGGGATTACTCATTTTAGCGATAGTAAATAAAGCAAACTAGATAAAGTAAATGCAAGTAAACTAATTTTTTTGTGTTTTTAATATAGCAAACAAGACAGTAAATAAAGTAAAACTAGCAACTAATTTTTTTGTGTTTTGATATAATGCAGCAAACAAAGTAGTAAATAAAATAAAGCAAGACAAAAACAAAGTAAAGAGATTGAGAAGTGGAGACTCCCCTTGCGGCGTGTCTTGATCTCCCCGGCAACGGCGCGCGAGAAAATATCTTGGTGCGTAGCTGACGTGGGAGTTAGAAATCTTTTGTGGTGTAACTTTTCTTCAGTTCCCCGGCAACGGCGCCAGAAAATATGCTTGATGGCGTGTATTTCACACGTTCGTTGGGCAACCCCAAGAGGAAGGTATGATGCGCACAGCGGCAAGTTTTCCCTCGGAAAGAAACCAAGGTTTATCGAACCGGGAGGAGCCAAGAAGCACGTTGAAGGTTGATGGCGGCGGGATGTAGTGCGGCGCAACACCGGAGATTCCGGCGCCAACGTGGAACCTGCACAACACAACCAAAGTACTTTGCCCCAACGAAACGAGTGAGGTTGTCAATCTCACTGGACTTGCTGTAACAAAGGATTAACCGTATTGTGTGGAAGATGATTGTTTGCGAGAGAAAACGGTAAAAACAAGTATTGCAGCAGATTTGTATTTCAGTATTAAAAGAATGGACCGGGGTCCACGAGTTCACTAGAGGTGTCTCTCCCATAAGATAAAAGCATGTTGGGTGAACAAATTACGGTCGGGCAATTGACAAATAGAGAGGGCATAACAATGCACATACATGACATGATAAGTATAGTGAGATTTAATTGGGCATTACGACAAAGTACATAGACCGCCATCCAATTGCATCTATGCCTAAAAAGTCCACCTTCGGAGTTATCATCCGAACCCCCTCCGGTATTAAGTTGCTAAACAACGAGACAATTGCATTAAGTATGGTGCGTAATGTAATCAACAACTACATCCTCGGACATAGCGCCAATGTTTTATCCTTAGTGGCAACGGCACAACACAACCTTAGAACTTTACGTCCTTCGTCCCAGGTGTCAATGCAGGCATGAACCCACTATCGAGCATAAGTACTCCCTCTTGGAGTTAAAAGTAAAAACTTGGCCAGAGCCTCTACTAGAAACGGAGAGCATGCAAGATCATAAACAACACATGTATAATAACTTGATAATTAACATGACATAGTATTCTCTATCCATCGGATCCCGACAAACACAACATATAGAATTACGGATAGATGATCTTGATCATGTTAGGCAGCTCACAAGATCCAACAATGAAGCACAATGAGGAGAAGACAACCATCTAGCTACTGCTATGGATCCATAGTCCGGGGGTGAACTACTCACTCATCACTCCGGAGGCGACCATGGCGGCGTAGAGTCCTCCGGGAGATGATTCCCCTCTCCGGCGAGGGTGCGGGAGGCGATCCTCTGGATCCCCGAGATGGGATCGGCGGCGACGGCGTCTCGGTAAGGTTTTCCGTATCGTGGCTATCGGTGCTTGGGGGTTTCGTCACGGAGGCTTTAAGTAGGCGGAAGGGCAAGTCAAGAGGCGGCACGGGGGCCCACACCATAGGCCGGCGCGGCCGAGGGGTGGGGCCGCGCCGCCCTAGGGTTTGGCCACCCCGTGGCCCCTCTTCGTCTCGTCTTCGGACTTCGGAAGCTTCGTGGAAAAATAGGCCCCTGGGCTTTGATTTCGTCCAATTCCGAGAATATTTCCTTACTAGGATTTCTGAAACCAAAAACAGCGAGAAAACGGCAAGCGGCACTTCGGCATCTTGTTAATAGGTTAGTTCCAGAAAATGCACGAATATGACATAAAGTGTGCATAAAACATGTAGGTATCATCAATAATATGGCATATAACATAAGAAATTATCGATACGTCGGAGACGTATCAACCACGACAACAGTTTGGGACTCGTTAACCAAACTCCTTCGCCGGTAGCTGCAACCCATCATAGACCACTTACCGTGGGGAATTAGAATGGGATCCCCACCCCACCGCTTGCCCAACCTGGGTCAAGTGTCTACGGTAAGCGCATCCGTTGATGTACGAGAGGTGGAAACACTTTTGACTACTCCGGTCCCACTCCGGATCTTATGGTTAACACGGGTATTACGGCACAAGAATCACTGGCGACATTTGTTGTTTAATCCTAGATGGATATTAACCCTTGCAATGGAACCTCCACCATATCAACACAATCCATGGTTCCATTGCCCACCACATAGTCATATTCATAGTTATGAAAGTAGTGGTTTTGGTTTTTATGCAATAGTGATAACCATAGTACTTTGCAAGTAATTTGATAGAAATACTCAAATGACATGAGCAAGCGATGAACTTGCACGAACACCTGCAAAGTTTTGCGGTTGGAAGGTGTGGACTGACCCTTGTCCTCTGTCTCTGAAAAATAGCATCATTGTCCGATAAGGGCAATGGTTAAAGAGGCAATTATGCATGATTCCAGTTTTAGGGTTTGTTCCCCCCTTATGATGTCGTTATTATTTCATGTGAGAGGTTAATACTAAGAATAATTTGGAGATATTATATTTAGAGTAAATACAACCTTGAAATGTTGTCAAGGTTTTTTTCTAGTCCAAAACATTAATGGACTTATTTTTATTATAGAAAATAATATGTGTGATTTAAATGTTTATTTAAATCATCAAATCATGACTTATTCATATTTGTCTTTAATAATTCTCTTTAATATTTTATTTAGGTAGAGAATTTTATGCTTGATCAGTTTTTATATTTTTAATTATTTTTTTAGAGCTATTAATAATTTTCTATGATTATTCAAAGTTTCAGCATTTTTATTTGTTTGTGAAAAGACAAAAACACCCCTGGGCCCACTGTCGGTGCAACCCGGTGGGTTAGGTCGAACCGACCAGGCCCGGTCCGGCTCGACCAGCCCCACTCCTCTCTCTTCTCCTCACGCGCGATCGAACCCTAACCCTAACTCTGCTGCGGCGACTTGCGTCGCCTCCGCCGTCGCCGCTCGATTCGGCGAGGTCGCCGGACTTGGCCCCCGCCATGGTGCGCAATCAACGCGCCACACGACGGCGGTCAATCCTATCCGCGTCGATCGACGCGGGCGACTGCTTGCTCTCGGTCTCGTCCCCGTGCGGTGCTAGGGTTACGGGATCCGCTCGATCCCGCCGTTCTGGCGCTCCCGGTGCTTGGACTCGCCCGGCTTCGCCGCCGTGGTGCGGGTGGTGCCGTGGTGTCGCCATGGCCTGGCTTGGCTTGGTGCCGCCGTGCTCTGGCGTGTGCCGCCGTGGCCGCCATGGCCGTGCCTATCTGCTCGACCACGGTAAGTGCGCCACTCTTTCTTCTCCTTTGCGTTCTATTTCTTCTCCTCCTAGCTTGAGATGCGGCTACTCCCCTTCATGGAGAGACCATCTCGTCTGCTTGCTATTGCTCTACTAGGCTGCTGTTCTCTGTGCTTCTTTGTTGCGATGCTTGTCATTCTTTGTGCGCATCTTTGCTAGGCTTCTCATTTGCTATCCTGGATGCTAGCTCTTCGCTGCTCTACTGCTAAGCATCTGCTGCTGTTGTGCTGTTACCATGGCCACAGCTACTGTATTCACACTTGTGCTTGTGCTTGTGCTTCTCTGTGCCTCTGTTCTTGATGCTATTCTTGTCAATTTCTCAAGTGTATTCATATGAATTGCCCTGACTTGATTGCAGTATGCAATTCCTTGCAAGTTTGCAAGAGCCAGTGCCTCTGGTGTACTTTCCTGTGTGATATAATTCATGGAACTGCTCCATTGAGCATAACTGTGCTTGCACAGCTCTATCTCTTGATGAACTGCTACTGAATACCATCATATCTAGCTTATTTGATTATCTGCTATGCCATTGTCCTTGTCTGTGGCTAATTTAATTGTCCGGCCAGGTGATGGTGTCTGTAATTGATGTCTAGCATCTTTGTGGCATGCTCTTGCAAGTTTCTGGTGGTCATATGATCACCGGTTGCTTGTAGAAACTATTCTTTGTTGTCGGTGCCTCACCGTGATCCATTCGTGTTGTGTGTGTGTCACACGGGCTTGGCTTTGTGTATGCTGGTGCTTGTCCAAGCATCAGTGGATGCTTGTATTGATCCATTGGATCATCTGCTTGATTCTGTGCATGGTAGCTTGATTATTTCATTTATCTGTGTAGTTCTGATTGTTTAAATAGATAAATGATGTGAACTGTGACACAGTGATGATCCTAACGATTTAATTTGCTTGGCTAGAGGGATGCCAACACTTGTTGGGGACCCTAGCCCACTCTGAACCCACCTGGGTGATGATGCAAGTACTGGCTTGGTGGTTTGACTGTTTTGGGTGGTTGAGGTGGCCTCAGCAGCCATTCTTGGCTGCTCAGGAAGCTCCCACCTTAGTTGGCTTGATGTGTATGGACAAATGCTTTCTGGGTAAACCATATTTGGTTGCCAGATGCTTTTAATGTTGACAAACATATATAGACACTTAATGGTCTATCTGTCTGATGGTTTAGCTGGCTATAGGTTGTCAAGTGAACTTGTGTAGCTAGCTAGGGATTAAATCCATGTTGGATTTCTCTGATTGTGTCCCTGTGTGGACACAATCAGTGTTCCCTGGATAATCTGCTGCTGGCTTTTTCTATGTTTGCTTGTACCAAATGGCTAGATAGCCATATGATGACACAAACAGGGCTTCCTACCCTTTTGGTGTGCTTGAGATCATGCCTGTGCAATTTATGAACAAAACCATCTGGTTTGTTCATGATGATGTGTATACCTCACTCCAGCTCCTAGAAATTTGGTGTTGGTGTAGAGGTTTTGCTTCTGGTGGTCTTTTGCTTGCCCTGCTCCTCCTAGCAAGCTTGAGGTCTTGGTTTAATTTCTGGTGATTGTGAATAGATGAGACAGCTCTAGCTGTTCACCTGTTCTTGGTGTTCTTGGCTGTTCTTGGTGCCTGGTGACTTACCCTGCTGCTTGGTCGATGAATGAGCTAGGGTTTGCTGTGGAAAAGTTTTTATATGGTTGGCCCTTGCTTCCCTGATCGACAGCTCCACCTTTCTCTTTGGGTGATTCACTGTGTATGTGTGCTGCATGCACACAGCCTTGTGAGCAGGCTGTGTGTGTGTATGCTGATACCCTGTACTTGGCTGTGAGAGTTGGATCAGCTCGGCAGACTTGATATTATCCACTATTTCCATTCTTTTTAACCTGCCAAGTGGCTATGCCACTTGGCATAACTTCTTTCTTTGTTGTGCTTGTGTGCAGGAATCAAGAATTGATCAAGATGATCCGGAAGATCATCAAGTCCAAGATCAAGTGAAGATGTTCTTGTAGTATTAGGATATTTAGATAACTTGTAATTTTTCCTTTTAATTTTTCTATTTCTTCAATTCTTGTAATGTGTTGTAATTCAATAATTCAATTCTGAATATTGTAAAAGACAATGTATTATGTGTGTGATTATCAATAAAGCTCCAATTTTCCTTACTGAGTTTTATATAGTTGTTTTACTATTTATATTCCTAATTACTTATAATTGTTTATTGAATTATCTCAAGTTTGAATTATGTGATATTAATTTGAGGTTTGAATTTGAAATTCAAATTCAAATTTGGTTTGAATTCAATCATACAACTTAATTTAGAATTCAATCATGCAACTTAAGGTTGTGATGCAAACTCTCCCCTCTCTTCTCAAAACCCTAGTTTAGTTGAATAAGGAACAGATTTATCGCACTCTCGAAACCCTAACCCTGTAAGGTGTCGAGAGAGAAACTTGTCCCCCTTCGATGCAGTTTTTGTTTAAAAGCGCGAAATTTCCCCAGAATTTGCAATGCAATGCACATCCCTTTCTAAAATCTACCCCTCGATCGTCTCTAAACCTGGGACATTACACGCGCCCACCATGGCCGCGCAGGGGCTCGCCGGCCTCGCCATGCCCGCCATGGCCGTGCAGCGCGCGAGGGTCTCCTCGCCAAGCTCGTCTCTGCCTGCCCCGCGTGCGTGTTCGCGCGGAGGTCGCCGGGGCGTCGACGGAGGCCGCCGGGGCGGGGGCGGAGGCCGCCGGGGCGGGGCCGGAGCTGCTGGGTCTGGTAGTACTAGTAGTTGGCGAAGATGAATAGTAATTTGGGTATCTCTGCGCGTTGGGAAACAAAAACAGCCACGGACGTCCTGGTCTATCCGCGTCTCCGGAGGCCGACCCAAACAGCCAAAATCGGACGACCGAATACGTCCGTTTGGGTCGTAGGGTTGGAGATGCCCTAACTCCGTCTATCGCTTCCTCAGACAGTCTTTCCATCCGTTCCATAAATAAATTCGAACGGCCAAACCAATATTATATAAAAACTAGTTGAATGCCCGTGCGTTGCTACGGTCTCTGATATTCTTTCGCTGCCACACATGTCACATATATAAGTATAAAATTTATGCAACTACTTAGGTGTATACAACATATTACCACATAGTGTTGTGAAAAGGTTTGTTTCTCCACTTGGCGTAATTCGACATCATACATATATTACGCCACAGAACAATAGTATAATCGGGAGAGGTAACGGATACATGGAAACCAAATACAAAAGTGGTGTAAGCTAAAGTCGTGAACCCAACCAATAGTAGAATCTAAAGTAAATATATGCCTAGGATCTTAACCTCTGAAGTAGATGTAGATCATATCAGAGTGCAGTGTAATCTCCACCAATGACACCCTCCATACCATCCATCGTGCATTTCCAACCATTCTAGTCCTCAAATACAATTGTAAACCATTGGTTCCACCGCCAATTAAATATTATGAATTTTCTGAATAAAAAGTAGCAATTCAATTAACAAATTGAAATAGTAAAGAAAGGAGATCACTCATGAATGCAAAGATGGCACTATCATATCAACAATACCATGATTTTCTACCACAATGGCAAAGTGTTTTAATGTGCTCCTTAGAAACTTATCATGGACATTTCATCAAGTGCTTTGTACCAATGCATGTATATCCGCCTCTTGAATATCTAGCAGGGAAAAACCTATCGACCTCACGGGTTATTTCATCAAACTATATGAGGTTAAGGCTGTGAAGTGCACATCACAGCCTCAGTAAAACCTATCCATGCTGCCTCCCTTTTTTATTTAAGCAAAGAACCTAATTATCCATATGTATGCACGTGCAACACATGTCTCCGTACACATAAACCATGAACACTTATAAATCAACATGAACTGTGTAAAATTGTACATCATTTGCCAGAACTCAGTTTCATGAAAATTTTAAAATTGCAATAACAACAAACCATATACCACAGTTATTACAGAAATGCCTTCTCACACAAGTATTTCTTTCGGAAACAAATACTGGAATAACTATTTACAACAATTGCTTAGATATGATGACACTCGCAGTGAAAAGCCGACTGAGGGCTCAACCATTCACATCATTCCTAAAGTTATTTTAGTGCATCAGAGAAAACCTGCAGTACATATGTAGCGGTAAGGTGGACCACCAACTTTTTTCACTCCGGTTGTAATGAGGCCATGTGTCAACAATTGAGAAAATACATAATGGCAAGAAACCCCAAGAGATCAAAATCAATTTTTTTCTTTCTTATTTTTTCCTTTTGTTGGACAAATAAACTTATCCACCATTCTGATAACAAGACATGCTTACCATCTGGACATTCTTGCTTGCAGAAGTGCACTCGAAAGACCGGGGTGGCACAGACATCATAAATAGTTGGCCTTTTAGAATTGAAACAATGCAATTATAAAGTGAGTCTCTTTAGGGTACACCTGGATGCATGTAGTGTCAATTAGATGTAAAGTTAGTAAAAAAGGTCATTTAGACATTTTTAGGGAATACAAACTACACTCTGAGATATTAAGTTCCAAGAGGGAAGCTTCGGAAGTGGGGGCTAGGCAACATTTACCCAACTCAGGTTGGACGAATCAACTATGTGCATAACTCATATGCATAACTCAGGTTGGGCCAGTATAGACTGCTGGAGATGATTTAGTAGAATCTTACCAACGCCAGGACGACCTGCACAAAAGCTGAGAAAAAGATCACAAACCAGATACAATATGCACAGAACTTATGCTGTTAAAATCACAACTAAACATCTATAGCAAAATGGCTGATATGCATGTAAAGTGGTTGTGCATTTAATTAAAATTTCATTCGGTAGTTTGTGATAGACTGCTATTTTGATTTTATTTGAGTTTCACAATTCAAAAAGGAAATACATAATTTGGTTAATAAATTATCTCCAGGACTCCCCATATGTAGTCTAGCAATAACATCTAGTTGAAGCTCTCTCAAGACCCTTTAGCATCAGTATAATCAACCAAAGAAAGATGCATTAAATAAATGGAAATACCACAAATTTGATATGGACAGAGAAGTAAAATAAAGTTCCTGGCAAAAAAGGGCTTTCATTATTCTTTGCTTATCTTTATCTATTTATTTTCTTCATTCTCTTCTAACCAGGAGTCCCTAGCTGCGGTGATCCATGGCAATGCCCTTCTCCATGACACTTCCTTGTTGGTTACTCGTCTCCATTGCCGACGAGACCTGCATTGCTCGGTGGCGAGTGGTGACCGGTGACTGGTGAAGTACACAACAAATAGGCGTCAAAGAGCAAAGGGCGATCTTAAAGAAAGGATATGGGAGACCATTCTATTGTGTGGCGTAAGATGGAGCATCTTCCTTTGGTATTTTCATACATTTACTTTGCTTTAATCAGCAACCTACAATCAATATTCATATTCTTCTGCGGTAACAGTGTGCAGTTAAGTTGTCCATACTACTGTGTGGCGTCACAGATTTTTGATCCATCAGTTTGTCCACTCTGGATCATCGAGTTCACGGGTTAAGAGGTTGTGCTTGTAACGACACGAAACAGCCTAGGGTCCCTCGACACCCAAGTGATTCATTGGCCCCAACTCCTTGACTGGTGACTTATCAACATGCTTCCAACTGGCAGACACCACATAACTGGTCACACACTCCTTGACTGGTGACTTATCAACATGCTTCCATTCGACTCTTGTTCATGTGGTAGAAGAACAAAGGAGATGACCAGAACCTGCACGATTCAGAACCAAAAAATCGTGCACACCATCAGTGAACGCTCGAGGGAGTTGTGATTCATGCAGGTTCACAGTTGTTGGTGGACCTGTAACTCCATTGATACTTATAAGGTAATCGAATCCTTGTGAAGCTTATGTGATCTCCTTCGTCATGTCTGTTGGTGTGGTTGGTGTTGTCAGTAGCACCTGCAACCAACAAAATACTGTTAATAATTGTAAACATAAATCCTACATATTTCCTTCAAATATAATGTTGGAAGAGGCATGCAAATTACCAGTTCAAGTTTTTTTTTGCTGGTTTCATGGCTGAAAGAAAATGTCTCGTAATAAGGAAGACTGGGCAGCACGGAACGGGCGTCAGCTTCTTCAGCATGTACAACACAACGCAGACGTCGGCTCCACATACGTCGAGCAGCCTGAGCGCCTCCGCCGTTGTCGCTAGCGGTGATGTCTGAAATGAATGTTGTCTGCATGTACACACGCAATATTCAGTTCAACTTATAAGCATCTACCGATCAATTCTTTCGTGTGTGCTTTAGACACATGCTACCAACTTATGGAATACTAAGATGGACTAAATGATGTACCTTACCTGCTTACCCTGCTCGATATTGGACAATGTCTGCGTCACTGATAGAGCGCGTCTGTCAACGACCAGCAAGGTAAAACTTGTGAAGCAAGACGGTGTAGTCGTCTCGGACGGGGAAAAGGGTGTGTCGGCGGCGAGCTCTTGATCTCCTCCATACAAGAAGGGAAGCGACACCACCTGACCAGCGCATGGACGTGGAAAACTCTGCTTCTCGCCCGTGCCCCTTCCGTCGGCTGCGGCCGTCACCGTCGCCCCGCCTAGGTCATGCCCACCGACCTGAACGAGCAAGAGCATGGTGGCCGGCCAGCATGCGCATATGGTCCTGCCTGTCCCGTTGGAGAACTGGCCGGCGGTGGGGGAGGCCGGGGTGGACAACGAGGTGGGTGGAGATGCGGCGGCGCGATTGGATCGAAAGGGATAGGAGCAGCAGCCTTTGGAATGCTGAGTTTTTTTTGGAGCGACATATGCGGTAAGGAAGGATTTCCTAATTAATTTTTATTGATTCTAATTTGATAACATAATTAGCGCAACAAAGGAAAGTGGAGGGGCGACTTATAACTTAAAAAGGATCGGACGAAGCGGAGACATGAGGTTAGATTGAACGATCCAGATGCTCTGAATCTCCTTCACCAAACGTGTTGTACGACCTACGACCAACTCCAATATAATACTTAGTAAAGACTGATGGAGGGACAATCTTACAAAACAGATTAAAAATAACATGAAAACCCAAACTTACCACCATAACGAGATCGAGATAAACAGGAGCTCCACGAGGATGCCCTGAAGAGGGCGATACGTACCGCAGCGTCATCGTGAAGACAGAGACGGCCAAACACCGCCCCCACGTAGCCCTAACAAAGCAAAGGTACCCACAATGCCGCCGCCAAGAGGGATACAACACACATAGGCCACTGAAGTTCCTCCCAGAGAGACCTTCGCTACTCCCGGTAGTTCGGAACCACCCACTATCCCCAAGTAAGACTTCCGGAACCCGATCCGGGAGCTACCATTGTTGTAGCACCATTACCACCAGGATTCCTCGCCGCCCGCTCCTCGCCATCCACATGGCCAAAGAGAAAGACAATTACCACCGCCACATCGCCTGTCGTAGAGTCGTTTGCGCGGTGCACCTTCCGAGGCTGCCGCATGTAGGGCTCTTCAGTCCCAGTCCAGATCAAGCCTGACTTGCCCTGCCGCTGCGCTGCGGTGCCATGAGCATTGTCGCAGTCCACCGTCAAACCCGTACCGCCCCCTGTCGCCATGTTTTGCCGCTAGACATCATTGGCGGCATCTCCTTTGCATCACCATTCCGTCGAACGGCGGCCTTTGTACGCCCTGCAGGAGAATGCACCACAGTCGCGCCTCCCACAGGAGTGGCACACGTCGCCGGAAATTGACATTGCGTCACCGCCGGTCGTACTCTCCATAGTCGCACTGCCACCACCAACACCCTTCCGTGGGACTGCTCCAGCATCAGGTACAGGAGATCCTGCCGCTTACACCGCACTGGCTTTGCCGGACGGCGCTCACCAGGGGCGGTGGAGGACAGGGGGCGACAAGAGGCAGCACTAGGGTTGCATCTCGATCACTTGCGTAGGGCCACGCGAGATGTGAAATGGTTTCTCCGTCCATTAGTTTTTTTAAAAAAAATCAAATGATGTGAAGTTTGATCAAATCTGTAGAAAAATATAACACTATACTACATTTTGACAAACAGGAGCTAGAAATCAATACTGAGTATGTACACCCAGTCCCTCGTTCTAGCTTTTGCGTTTGATGGAAGGGAAAGGAAATGTAGTGCATTAGTCGATGCATGCTATCTTTTCTCTCTTCGTGAACCCTGTTTGTGTCTTGAGTCTAGAGTCTGGAATCATATATGAGAATGAATACTCCAAAATGCAGAGCATATACATTAGTTTTAGCTGACATGTGTGCATTCTTTGCATTCTGTGCAATGATAACATCATGATTTGAGACCACCGGCGATATATAAATAGGTCGTTTGCTCATCATGTGTGTTGACACGGTGTTCCTTTTTGCAAATAGTATAGGGATAGACGTTCACAAATACGTACATACACTTATCCATATAAATAAACTCCTATAAGCATCTTCAAGAGATCTATTCTGACATATTTTGAGATTGACGAAGTCACCATAAACACACCGTTATTGATGAAAATATTGTCTCACACTGAAATAATATTCCATCTTTTTATGATACACAAAAACATCAAATCCAGGGTGTGGGCTTGGGTACCAGTATCATCCTAACATCCAATTACAAGTTAGGTCTCTCTCTGGGCCCGTGTACGACTCCGGAACCATCTATAAGAATGAGCATTGCAAAATGCAGACCATGCTACTGTTGCATGACATGGAATGCACATCATTCTCTCCAATGATAACATCATGATTTGAATCACCGGCAATAAACAAATCCCCTCCTTTGTCTTGCATCATGTCGTGTATCAGTATTCTACATGCACCGAACGGTGCAGCTTTATGAAAGCAAGTAGGCACCGTTCCCCTGAAGCCCTGAGTATTCAGCCGCTACAGCTAACACGACACATATGCATAGAGTATTACTATCACCCCTACTCTGCATTGTGCAAACAGAAAGTACACGACCAAGGAGTATATATTATGACAGCCTAGCAGCAGCTGACGGGGCAGTCATGTTATCTCCTATGTCGCTGCGGGGTTCAGGAAGCGGGCAGCAGCATTCGTCTGGCTTCCTGCAATATGCCTTGTCCGCTGGTACATCTTCGTGTGTGCACTGGTTAAAGCACTCCGGCTGACTGCAATTCTGAAGATTAGCGCAGTAAGCTGCACACAAAATTCGTCAACACATTCAGATTTCACAAAGTATATGTACATAAACGTTTCACACACAAAAAAAACAATGATTTATGCACAGAAAGAAAGGTAAAGAACATCACCATTATGCTCATTCTGTACACGAAAAGAAGACACCGCAGTGGGCGTCATGACCATGAGGGCTACAATGCACAAAGCATTTGTGTTGCTCTTGCAGAACGCCATGACGAGATGGTATAAGTAACCTTTTGTTTCTTCTGCTCTAGTTCTGCCACTGCGTGTTGATGCAGATTATTCCTTTGACACTGTTTATATAGACAGGAGATGCAGAACGTACAGTTTAATAAATAATTAATTAGATTGATTTTTCATATCAGGAATTACTTTATATTCGTAATTGTCATTCAACGCTTCCCAGATATGCGCAATACCGTATTAAGTATATTACCATCATGTGTCCATTAATGCACCGTTTAATTTCTCTAAAAATGGTGTAGTGTTTTACTTCCGAAGTTTCCGAAGTTTCTTCCATTTGACTTGGTCACGTTATTTGCGAGTTAGTAGCATAAAATCACCACTTTTCAAGCTAAATTTGAACTTTCATATCACTTTAGTTTGGTAACAAAAAACTACCACACCATACTCCATAATTACCTCGCATTTTAAGTATAGTCAAACTTAAAATTTGTAAAATTTAATTAAAAATGAACATTCATAATATCAGATGCATATAATTTGATAAAAATATAGTTTATGATGATTCTAATCCAATACTCCCTCTGGTCCTAAATATAAGCCATATAATTTCTGGCACGGAAATTAAGAAACGCATATTTAGGAAAAATTACACCATGTTTGGCTAGGGTTAACCGTAAGTAATTGCCGTGAGCTAATAGAGGACTTTGCATAAGATAAGTAAACCTAATCAAATCTCCAAAAATATTGTCCATACAAGTAGGGCAACGCAATAAACCTTATATTCTGGAATTTTTCTCAAAAAACTTTATGGCTTATATATAGGAACGGAGGGAGTATATTTTATATTATAAGTGTTAATATTTTTTCTAAACATTTAATCAAAGTTTACAAAATTTTATTTTAACTAAATCTAAAACACGGGATAATTATAAACTGAAGGAGTACGCAAACAAGCTCAGATAGCAATTCGTCGCACTAATTCATTTAGCTGATCAAATGTCAGTTGATCTTTACATAGAGACGGCTCATGATTGATTACCTATTGTTAACTCCATCCGGCTAGGCAGCTTGTTTGTCGAGACATCGGTAGGCTGAGTTCGCAGGCTATTTAGAGCATCTCCACTCGTTGGTGCTCCGCACGGTGAAATCCGGATGAAACAACCGCCGGATCGGACGAAATTAAGTCGTGGGGAGTACCATATTTCCAGTCGTCCACCCGGAGTTCGGCGGACATAGTTTAAATTCAAACAAAGCGTCGTCCCGCGCTACAAGTACGGCCAGTTGATCGGCAAAAGGAGCAAAAGGATCAGCCACAGATCGGTGATCGGAGGGAAATTACACGGAAACAGGCTCATCGGTAGTCCCGGCCGGCACGGCGGTGTCCGACGGACCAGTTTCCTCACACGCCGTGGCCGAAGCTGCTGCGGCAGTCGACGACGAAGCAGCGGCAGTGGACGTCGAAGCAGCGGCAGTCGACGAGGTAGACGGTGAGGAAGCCGAGGTAGGAGCCGGCGGAGACGACGAAGGACTGGCCGGAGTGGCTCGGAGGATGTCGCTGCGGTGGCCCTGGTACCAATTCCTCGTCTCCTCGTCCATCAGTTCCATGTTGCCGCCGCCCATCAGGAACGCCAAGTCTGTGTTCCTCTTCTTCGCCGCCGCCGTCGTCTTCGGCGAGGCGATCCGGACGCCTTGGTTGGCGAG
Source organism: Lolium rigidum (assembly GCF_022539505.1). Classification (NCBI taxonomy): domain Eukaryota; kingdom Viridiplantae; phylum Streptophyta; class Magnoliopsida; order Poales; family Poaceae; genus Lolium; species Lolium rigidum. Next base: position 140,602,984 of record NC_061513.1, on the reverse strand, counting down.
CATCTCCCGCCACCTGCCGTCGAGCTTGTCGTTCCTCCCGTCGGCGTGCGTCCTCAAGTCGGCCCAGCACTTGTCGATCGACGCCTGCATCCTGTCGGCGGGATTGCCCGTCTTTTTGAGCTCTTTGAGCTTCTTCTGGCCGAGTTCAGGGCGCCCTTCCGCCGCGCCGGCCGCCGGAGCGTCGGGGTTGTACTGCTCGGTCTTGCTCTTCGAGAGGGTCGTGCGGGTTTCCTTCCACTTCTCGCAGTTCTCGAGGCGGGCGTAGACGTTCAGGAACTTGAACTGCATGCCGGTGTCGTCCGTGTACATGCCCAAAGCACGGCGCAGCTGGGGAAAAAGAGTACGGCGATACGGGTCAGCTCACGATGATGTACCTCGGTGATGCAGGGTCGACGGAGCATACCTTTTGCTCCAAGTCGTGGCCGCTGATTGGCCGTTCTTCGACCTCCTCCTGTATGCCGTGCCATTTGTTGCACGCCGTCTGCATGATCCCCCAATGGGTGGCCATTGCCTTGTCTCCCTGGTACACGTTCATGTTCGTCTTCTGGAAGTAGGGATCGACGAGTTTGCGTTCGTCGTACGCCTGCTTCACTCGAAGCCAATATGTGTCGAACGACTGATTGGCCCCGGTTATGCCGTTCATGGACACGGTCATCCAAGCTTCGGCGAGGCACTCCTCCTCCTTCGGCGTCCATTTGATACGCGGTTCGGCGGGCGGCGAGTCCTTCTTCCTCTTCTTCTTCCCCTTCGACAGGTTGGCGGCGGCTTGAGTTGGCTCTTCTTCTTCTTCGTCTTCTTCTTCGACGGCTTGGCTTCCGTCGGCAACATCCTCCCCATGCTCGTTGCGCGCCACCACAGCTGCCGTCGCCCTCGCCTCCTCTTGCGTGAAGAACCCCGGGCTCGCGGCGGCGGCCATGAAGAACCCCGGGCTCGCAGCGGCGGCCATGGAGCCGGAGGTGATCATCTCGTGGATCTCCTCTTCGTTCGGCGCCACCATCGCACCGAACGGGAGCGACCCTCGTCGCATGGCCGGCGAGGTGCCCTCGAACGGGCCGCCGCTGCCGACGTCAAGCTCGGGCGGCGACGGCGTGTGTCGTCGTGGTGAACGAGCAGATGCCATAGGATGGCTTAAGTTGGGGCCGAATGGACGTATGAGGATTCGGGGGAGGGTTTGCGATTAGATGGGAAGAACTTCCGGATGCTCTCCTCAAGAACACAACCAAAGGCAGGTATACAAGAAGAGAGACAAGAGGAAGAACTCTTTACTAGATCGCTAGCTTCATTGATCTCAACATGGTTACAAGTTTCTCAGTACACTGATCTCTCTATGGTCTCGCTACGTGCCCGTGAAGAGGGGCTGCCCCCTCTCCTTATATAGGGGAGAGGGTGGCTTACACTGGAAGAAACCCTAATGGCATCTTTGACTAGACAAACTACTTTACAAAGCTACTTTAATCATAGATGACACCGGAGTCCTCTTTAATCAGGGGCGCTGACGTCCTCCGGCTTCTTTGACCGTCACTCTTCTCTTTATCGTCAGCCCTTCGTCAAAAGCTACTTTGCTTAGCTCATCTTTGTCTTCTAGCTCTGGAGAGAATCTTTGACCGGTCCT
>NC_061513.1:140583803-140601272 GCF_022539505.1 Lolium rigidum | reverse complement strand
ACGTATCGATAATTTCTTGTGTTCCATGCCACATTATTGATGTTATCTACATGTTTTATGCACACTTTATATCATATTCGTGCATTTTCCGGAACTAACCTATTAACAAGATGCCGAAGTGCCGATTGCTTTGTTTCGCTGTTTTTGGTTTCAGAAATCCTAGTAAAGAAATATTCTCGGAATTGGACGAAATAAAAGCCCGGAGGCCTATTTTCTCACGAAGCTTCCGGAAGTCCGAAGACGAGACGAAGAGGGGCCACGGGGTGGCCAAACCCTAGGGCGGCGCGGCCCCCCCTGGCCGCGCGGCCCGTGGTGTGGGCCCCCCGTGCCGCCTCTTGACTTGCCCTTCCGCCTACAAATAGCCTCCGTGACGAAACCCCCGAGTACGAGAGCCACGATACGGAAAACATTGCGAGACGCCGTCGCCGCCGATCCCATCTCGGGGGATCTCGGAGATCGCCTCCGGCACCCTCGCCGGAGAGGGGATTCATCTCCCGGAGGACTCTACACCGCCATGGTCGCCTCCGGTGTGATGTGTGAGTAGTCTACCCACTGGACTATGGGTCCATAGCGGTAGCTAGATGGTTGTCTTCTCCCCATTGTGCTATCATTGTCGGATCTTGTGAGCTGCCTATCATGATCAAGATCATCTATATGTAATTCTATATGTTGCGTTTGTTGGGATCCGATGAATAGAGAATACTTGTTATGTTGATTATCAAAGTTATACATGTGTTGTTTATGATCTTGCATGCTCTCCGTTACTAGTAGATGCTCTGGCCAAGTAGATGCTTTTAACTCCAAGAGGGAGTACTTATGCTCGATAGTGGGTTCATGCCTCGCATTGACACCTGGGACGAGTGACGAAAGTTCTAAGGTTGTGTTGTGCTTGTTGCCACTAGGGATAAAACATTGATGCTATGTCTAAGGATGTAGTTGTTGATTACATTACGCACCATACTTAATGCAATTGTCTGTTGCTTTGCAACTTAATACTTGGAGGGGTTCGGATGATAACCCGAAGGTGGACTTTTTAGGCATAGATGCGGTTGGATGGCGGTCTATGTACTTTGTCGTAATGCCCAATTAAATCTCACTATACTCATCATGATATGTATGTGCATTGTCATGCTCTCTTTATTTGTCAATTGCCCAACTGTAATTTGTTCACCCAACATGCTGTTCGTCTTATGGGAGAGACACCTCTAGTGAACTGTGGACCCCGGTCCAATTCTCTTTACTTGAAATACAATCTACTGCAATACTTGTTCTACTGTTTTCTGCAAACAATCATCTTCCACACAATACGGTTAATCCTTTGTTACCGCAAGCCGGTGAGATTGACAACCTCACTGTTTCGTTGGGGCAAAGTACTTTGGTTGTGTTGTGCAGGTTCCACGTTGGCGCCGGAATCTCTGGTGTTGCGCCGCACTACATCCCGCCGCCATCAACCTTCAACGTGCTTCTTGGCTCCTCCTGGTTCGATAAACCTTGGTTTCTTTCTGAGGGAAAACTTGCTGCTGTGCTCATCATACCTTCCTCTTGGGGTTGCCCAACGAACGTGTGAAATACACGCCATCAAGCATATTTTCACGGCGCCGTTGCAGGGAGATCAAGACACGCTGCAAGGGGAGTCTCCACTTCTCAATCTCTTTACTTTGTTTTTGTCTTGCTTTATTTTATTTACTACTTTGTTTGCTGCACTTAAATCAAAATACAAAAAAATTAGTTGCTAGTTTTACTTTATTTGCTATCTTGTTTGCTATATCGAAAACACAAAAAAATTAGTTTACTTGCATTTACTTTATCTAGTTTGCTTTATTTACTATTGCTAAAATGGCCAACCCTGAAAATACTAAGTTGTGTGACTTCACAACCACAAATAATAATGATTTCTTATGCACACCTATTGCTCCACCTGCTACTACAGCAGAATTCTTTGAAATTAAACCTGCTTTACTTAATCTTGTCATGAAAGATCAATTTTCTGGAATTAGTTCTGATGATGCTGCTGCCCATCTTAATAATTTTGTTGAACTATGTGAAATGCAAAAATATAAAGATGTAGATGGTGATATTATTAAACTAAAATTGTTCCCTTTCTCATTAAGAGGAAGAGCTAAAGATTGGTTGCTATCTCCGCCTAAGAATAGTATTGATTCATGGACTAAATGCAAGGATGCTTTTATTGGTAGATATTATCCCCCTGCTAAAATTATATCTTTGAGGAGTAGCATAATGAATTTTAAACAATTAGATACTGAACATGTTGCTCAAGCTTGGGAAAGAATGAAATCTCCGGTTAAAAATTGCCCAACCCATGGATCGACTACTTGGATGATCATCCAAACCTTCTATGCAGGACTAAATTTTTCTTCACGGAATTTATTGGATTCAGCTGCTGGAGGTACCTTTATGTCCATCACTCTTGGTGAAGCAACAAAGCTTCTTGATAATATGATGATCAACTACTCTGAATGGCACACGGAAAGAGCTCCACAAGGTAAGAAGGTAAATTCTGTTGAAGAAACCTCTTCCTTGAGTGATAAGATTGATGTTATTATGTCTATGCTTGCGAATGATAGGACTAATGTTGATCCTAATAATGTTCCATTAGCTTCATTGGTTGCACAAGAAGAACATGTTGATGTAAACTTCATTAAAAATAATAATTTCAACAACAATGCTTACCGGAACAATTCTAGTAACAACTATAGGCCATATCCTTATAATAATGGCAACGGCTATGGTAATTCTTATGGAAATTCTTACAACAATAATAGGAACTCACCCCCTGGACTTGAAGCCATGCTTAAAGAATTTATTAGTACACAAACTGCTTTTAACAAATCTGTTGAAGAAAAGCTTGGGAAAATTGATATACTTGCTTCTAAAGTCGATAGTCTTGCTGCTGATGTTGATCTTTTGAAATCAAAAGTTTTGCCTAATGAGAATCATCATAATAAAATTGCTACTACAGCAAATGCCATTCAAGTTAGAATTAATGAGAATATAAGATTAATGGCTGAACTGCGTGCTAGGTGGGATAGAGAAGAAAATGAAAAACTAGCTAAAGAGAAGAATATAGCTAAAGTTTGGACTATTACCACCACTAGTAATGCTAATGCTACACATGTTGCTGCACCTCCTACTCATACTAATAAAAGAATTGGTGTTAGCAATGTTTCCACTTCTAATGCAAAGCGCGAAAAACTGCCCGAAACTGCTAAAACTGCTGAAACTGCCTGTGATAAAGCTGCTGAAATTTTTTCCAACATTGGGGATGATGATCCCATTGCTTTAGATTATAATGGTTTGAATTTTTATGATTGCCACATCTCTGAAGTTATAAAGTTCTTGCAAAAACTTGCTAAAAGTCCTAATGCTAGTGCTATAAATTTGGCTTTCACGCATCATATTACAAATGCTCTCATAAAAGCTAGAGAAGAGAAACTAGAGCGCGAAGCCTCTATTCCTAAAAAGCTAGAAGATGGTTGGGAGCCCATCATTAAGATGAAGGTTAAAGATTTTGATTGTAATGCTTTATGTGATCTTGGTGCAAGTATTTCGTTATGCCGAAGAAAATTTATAATATGCTTGACTTGCCACCGCTGAAAAATTGTTATTTGGATGTTAATCTTGCTGATCATTCTACAAAGAAACCTTTGGGTAAAGTTGATAATGTTCGCATTACCGTTAACAATAATCTTGTTCCCGTTGATTTTGTTGTCTTGGACATTGAATGCAATGCATCTTGTCCAATTATATTGGGAAGACCTTTTCTTCGAACTGTTGGTGCTATTATTGATATGAGGGAAGGAAATATAAAATATCAATTTCCTCTCAAGAAAGGTATGGAACACTTCCCTAGAAAGAGAATGAAGTTACCTTATGATTCTATCATTAGAACAAATTATGATGTTGATGCTTCATCTCTCGATGTTACTTGATACACACTTTCGCGCCTAGCTGAAAGGCGTTAAAGAAAAGCGCTTATGGGAGACAACCCATGTTTTTACCTACAGTACTTTGTTTTTATTTTGTGTCTTGGAAGTTGTTTACTACTGTAGCAACCTCTCCTTATCTTAGTTTTGAGTTTTGTTGTGCCAAGTTAAGCCGTTGATAGAAAAGTAAGTACTAGATTTGGATTACTGCGCAGTTCCAGATTTCTTTGCTGTCACGAATCTGAGCCCACTGCCCTGCAGGAAGCTCAGAAAATTATGCCAATTTACGTGCATGATCCTCAGATATGTACGCAACTTTCATTCAATTTGAGCATTTTCATTTGAGCAAGTCTGGTGCCATTTTAAAATTCGTCAATACGAACTGTTCTGTTTTGACAGATTCTGCCTTTTATTTCGCATTGCCTCTTTCGCTATGTTGGATGAATTTCTTTGATCCACTAATGTCCAGTAGCATTATGCAATGTCCAGAAGTGTTAAGAATGATTGTGTCACCTCTGAATATGTCAATTTATATTGTGCACTAACCCTCTAATGAGTTGTTTCGAGTTTGGTGTGGAGGAAGTTTTCAAGGATCAAGAGAGGAGTATGATGCAACATGATCAAGGAGAGTGAAAGCTCTAAGCTTGGGGATGCACCCGGTGGTTCACCCCTGCATATATCAAGAAGACTCAAGCGTCTAAGCTTGGGGATGCCCAAGGCATCCCCTTCTTCATCAACAAATTATCGAGGTTCCTCCCCTGAAACTACATTTTTATTCGGCCACATCTTATGTGCTTTTTCTTGGAGCGTCGGTTTGTTTTTGTTTTTGTTTTGTTTGAATAAAATGGATCCTAGCATTCACTTCATGGGAGAGATACACACTCCGCTGTAGCATATGGACAAGTATGTCCTTGGTTTCTACTCATAGTATTCATGGCGAAGTTTCTCCTTCGTTAAATTGTTATATGGTTGGAATTGGAAAATGATACATGTAGTAATTGCTATAATGTCTTGGGTAATGTGATACTTGGCAATTGTTGTGCTCATGTTTAAGCTCTTGCATCATATGCTTTGCACCTATTAATGAAGAAATACATAGAGCATGCTAAAATTTGGTTTGCATAATTGGTTTCTCTAAGGTCTAGATAATTTCTAGTATTGAGTTTGAACAACAAGGAAGACGGTGTAGAGTTTTATAATGTTTTCAATATGTCTTTTATGTGAGTTTTGCTGCACCGGTTCATCCTTGTGTTTGTTTCTAACAAGCCTTGCTAGCCTAAACCTTGTATCGAGAGGGAATACTTCTCATGCATCCAAAATACTTGAGCCAACCACTATGCCATTTGTGTCCACCATACCTACCTATACTACATGGTATTTTCCCGCCATTCCAAAGTAAATTGCTTGAGTGCTACCTTTAAAATTCCATCATTCACCTTTGCAATATATAGCTCATGGGACAAATAGCTTAAAAACTATTGTGGTATTGAATATGTAATTATGCACTTTATCTCTTATTAAGTTGCTTGTTGTGCGATAACCATGTTTATCGGGAACGCCATCAACTCATTGTTGAATTTCATGTGAGTTGCTATGCATGTTCGTCTTGTACGAAGTAAGGGCGATCTACACTGAGTTGAATGGTTTGAGCATGCATATTGTGAGAGAAGAACATTGGGCCGCTAACTAAAGCCATGTTCCATGGTGGAAGTTTCAGTTTTGGACAAACATCCTCAAATCTCTAATGAGAAAAGAATTAATTGTTGTTGAATGCTTAAAGCATTAAAAGAGGAGTCCATTATCTGTTGTCTATGTTGTCCCGGTATGGATGTCTAAGTTGAGAATAATCAAAAGCGAGAAATCCAAATGCGAGCTTTCTCCTTAGACCTTTGTACGGGCGGCATAGAGGTACCCCTTTGTGATACTTGGTTAAAGCATATGTATTGCGGTGATAATCCAGGTAGTCCAAGCTAATTAGGACAAGGTGCGAGCACTATTAGTACACTATGCATGAGGCTTGCAACTTATAAGATATAATTTACATGATGCATATGCTTTATTACTACCGTTGACAAAATTGTTTCATGTTTTCAAAATCAAAGCTCTAGCACAAATATAGCAATCGATGCTTTTTCTCTATGAGGACCATTCTTTTACTTTCAATGTTGAGTCAGTTCACCTATTTCTCTCCACCTCAAGAAGCAAACACTTGTGTGAAGCTGTGCATTGATTCCTACATACTTGCTTATTGCACTTATTATATTACTCTATGTTGACAATATCCATGAGATATATATGTTACAAGTTGAAAGCAACCGCTGAAACTTAATCTTCTTTTGTGTTGCTTCAATATCTTTACTTTGAATTATTGCTTTATGAGTTAACTCTTATGCAAGACTTATTGATGCTTGTCTTGAAGTGCTATTCATGAAAAGTCTTTGCTTTATGATTCACTTGTTTACTCATGTCATCACCATTGTTTTGATCGCTGCATTCTCTACATATGCTTTACAAATAGTATGATCAAGATTATGATGGCATGTCACTCCAGAAATTATCTTTGTTATCGTTTTACCTGCTCGGGACGAGCCGAACTAAGCTTGGGGATGCTGATACGTCTCCAACGTATCGATAATTTCTTGTGTTCCATGCCACATTATTGATGTTATCTACATGTTTTATGCACACTTTATATCATATTCGTGCATTTTCTGGAACTAACCTATTAACAAGATGCCGAAGTGCCGGTTCTTGTTTTCATCTGTTTTTGGTTTCGAAATCCTAGTAAAGAAATATTCTCGGAATTGGACGAAATAAAAGCCCGGAGGCCTATTTTCTCACGAAGCTTCCAGAAGTCCGAAGATGAGACGAAGAGGGGCCACGGGGAGCCAAACCCTAGGGCGGCGCGGCCCCCCTTGGCCGCGCGGCCCCGTGGTGTGGGCCCCCGTGCCGCCTCTTGACTTGCCCTTCCGCCTACAAATAGCCTCCGTGACGAAACCCCCGATACCGAGAGCCACGATACGGAAAACATTACTGAGACGCCGTCGCCGCCGATCCCATCTCGGGGGATCCTGGAGATCGCCTCCGGCACCCTGCCGGAGAGGGGATTCATCTCCCGGAGGACTCTACACCGCCATGGTCGCCTCCGGTGTGATGTGTGAGTAGTCTACCCCTGGACTATGGGTCCATAGCAGTAGCTAGATGGTTGTCTTCTCCCCATTGTGCTATCATTGTCGGATCTTGTGAGCTGCCTATCATGATCAAGATCATCTATATGTAATTCTATATGTTGCGTTTGTTGGGATCCGATGAATAGAGAATACTTGTTATGTTGATTATCAAAGTTATACATGTGTTGTTTATGATCTTGCATGCTCTCCGTTACTAGTAGATGCTCTGGCCAAGTAGATGCTTTTAACTCCAAGAGGGAGTACTTATGCTCGATAGTGGGTTCATGCCCGCATTGACACACGGGACGATGATGAGAAAGTTCTAAGGTTGTGTTGTGCTTGTTGCCACTAGGGATAAAACATTGATGCTATGTCTAAGGATGTAGTTGTTGATTACATTACGCACCATACTTAATGCAATTGTCCGTTGCTTTGCAACTTAATACTTGGAGGGGTTCGGATGATAACTCTGAAGGTGGACTTTTTAGGCATAGATGCGGTTGGATGGCGGTCTATGTACTTTGTCGTAATGCCCAATTAAATCTCACTATACTCATCATGATATGTATGTGCATTGTCATGCTCTCTTTATTTGTCAATTGCCCAATCGTAATTTGTTCACCCAACATGTCTGTTCGTCTTATGGGAGAGACACCTCTAGTGAACTGTGGACCCCGGTCCAATTCTCTTTACTTGAAATACAATCTCTCGCAATACTTGTTCTACTCGTTTTCTCGCAAACAATCATCTTCCACACAATACGGTTAATCCTTTGTTACGAGCAAGCCGGTGAGATTGACAACCTCACTTGTTTCGTTGGGGCAAAGTACTTTGGTTGTGTTGTGCAGGTTCCACGTTGGCGCCGGAATCTCCGGTGTTGCGCCGCACTACATCCCGCCGCCATCAACCTTCAACGTGCTTCTTGGCTCCTCCTGGTTCGATAAACCTTGGTTTCTTTCTGAGGGAAAACTTGCTGCTGTGCTCATCATACCTTCCTCTTGGGGTTGCCCAACGAACGTGTGAAATACACGCCATCAGAGATCCAGGCGGAAATTGAAGGGCAAGCTAGAATGGCTGCTAAGGTGCAAGAGACTGAGCAAAAGAAAGCTTCGAAGGCCCGGATCCGCGAAGGCGAGAAGGGTCAATGGTGGCCTAGTGAGGTTACTGATTCGGAACTCAAGGCCCTTGAGAAAGAAGGATTCATCGCTCCGGGCTCATGGAGTTTCCAAAAGGACTCAAGCGTTCCGGCTCCAGATTCTGATGAATGTGTCTTCACGAAAGCCTGGGTGGAGCGCGGCCTTTCTCTTCCCCCTTCCGAGTTCTTTTTATCAGTGCTTAGCACTTAAGGCCTCCAGCCTCATAATATATGCCCAAATTCCTATCTCCTCCTCTCCAACTTTGTGACACTCTGCGAAGGGCACCTCGGAATCCGCCCCGACGTTCGCCTCTGGTAGTTCTTTTACTGCATCAAGAAGGAGACCAAGGACAAGGCCATGGTCAACTGCGGAAGTATGATGTTTGTGCTCCGCCCGCAGCGCATGTTTCCGTCTCCTCCTTCTCATGACCCGCCCGGTACTGGAACGCCAGGTGGTTCTATGTGAAGAACGTATCTATTCCAGATGTCCACGACGGTCTTCCCATCTTTGCCAACAATCCTCCAGAGGAATTGGCCAGCTGGAGTTTTATTCCCGCCCTTGCCCAATATTCGGAACTGGACAAGGCTGCCCGGAGAATCTCCTGGTTAGTCCATGACGGTTTAACCAGAATGGACTTGACCCTGAGCTGGTTTACCCGTCGGATCCAGCCACTCAAGTACAACAAGAAGCTGATATGCGAGTACTCCGGGACTGCTGATGAGTTACGGTTGACCCGCGACAACCTGCCAACGGAATCTCTGAACAGGAAGATCCGGACGCTTGTGAAGATTGGCCGAGGCCAGGAGGTCCCGGAAATCTACAGAGACATCTCCATCAGTAACAAGTGCCCTCCGGTGCGTTCTTACACTTAGCCTTGTTTAATTATCACAATTGAAATGTTCTAACTTTTTTCATATTTCCTCTTCAGCTCAATTATTTGGCGGAGGATAATTTCAGAAGTATTTTCCGTCAACCTGCTAACAAGGCGGAGGAGGATCCGGAGGACGGGGACGAGGACGAGCAAGCTCCTAAAAAGGCTACCCCACGCGCGACAAAACGTCCCTGTGCCAAAGCTTCTGGCTCTGAAGCCGGAGCCAGCGGCGAGGCCTCCGCCAAGAAGGCTAAGACCATACCTCCCCTACGCCTCGACTCCAAGAAGGCGGAACACGAACGCATGAAGCTGTTGGCAACAACAGGAAAAGGATCACGCCCGCTGCTCCCCGGAGCCACGTAAGTGTTCGGAAACACCTACTTCAGGTTGTGAAATTTCCGTACTTTATATTTTTTCTTTGCTTGTTATAGGACCCAGAAGACCACCTCGCGGGCCAACGTCCAGAAGCCCATTACCAAATATATGAGGTCATCTCCGACCGTCGGTCCCGTCAATCCAGCTCGACCAAGCACCTCCGCCGCTGCTCCTCAACCATCTCCACCCAAAGCTCAATCTTCCCCCGATCTCGCTGCCGACGCTCAAGTGGAAATTATCCCAGTGAGGAGCCAGGAGGGAGGCGGAAGCAGCTCCAGCGCGAAGCGACCTGCTCCGGAGGAAACCCAAGTCTAAGGTCAAGAGGAGGCGGAAGTCAACTTATCTGATAAGGCTGAAGCTATGGCTAATGATGCCGTCGGATTTCCAAAAAACTTTGGTGATCCCTCTGATCTGTTCTCTACTCCGAAGGCATATTCGCACAAGTTCTTTAACAAGCTTACGGAGAACGAGAAGTGGGAACTCGAGCAGGACCTCCTGAACTCCATGCTACACAATGCATGGGGTAAGGCTGATATTGAATCTTCAGCGATTCAAAGCCAGGAAAAAGAGATCGGCAAGTTCTTCGACCAACTCCTCGTCAAACGCAAGGTAAACTGCTATTCCCTAGTAGCCCCCAAGTGTCTAGGCGGAAACTAGTAATAGTTAGCACCTTGATACTTTTGAGTAAACCGCGCTGAGAAAATTTAAAGTGTCGTGGTAGCCCCCAAGCGTCATGGCGGAAAATTTTCCGGCAATGATGCTTCGTAGAGATCTACACTTAACCATGAATAATCGGAACTTATCCTTATTTTGCACCATTGCAGGAACAACAAGCGCTACACTATGAGCTTCATAAGAATATCTCTCTGCAGCGCCCTGTAACCCTTGGGCAGGCGGATAAACTTAAGGACGCCAAGGACAAAATTGCTGAGCTAGAAACACAGCTGTCGGAGGCACAAAGTACGTTTCCGACCACCTTGGAATTATTCCAAAGTTCCAACTTTGAACTGACTTTTGTTTATGTAAACAGGTGCATCATCCTCCCTAGCCACTGCTTCCTCAGAACTCGAGACCCTGCGCTCCGCTCACAAAGACCTGGGGTCTAAACTGAAGGAGGCGGAGAAAAAACGAGAGCTAGCGGAGAAGCAATTAGCTGAGAAGAACTCCGAATTTACTCGAGAAAATGTTGTTTTGATGGAAAAAAAGGAGAATTGACAACGAATCCTTGAAAAAGCTCCAAGAAGAGGTCAAGCACCTCCGGATCTACGTGAAGACAGCGGAGCAAGGTTGGGACCTGCTCAACGCCGATATCATGGGTAATTTTCCGGATCTCTTCCACCATAACAATTCTCCATATCTTTGAATGATGTCTTACCCTGTGCTAACTTTTTGACTTTTATAGATCCGCTTGGATACGATGAAGCCCATCGCGAACTGTTTCCGCATGATAATCTGATCCAGTTGGCCGGAGACGATTGCAAAGATTTGATCTTAGCTTGTCGCAAGATCTTCCACAATTTGGCTATCAAGGACAATCGAACCTGCAATGTCCGCGAGCTTATTCAAAGGATGGATCTTCTGCCGGAACTGGTCGTCGACCTCCAAGCTTCTTCCGCCCGAGGTGCTGCTCAGATGTCCTTGGCCATGTGCCTAGCGCATGCTCCAACTCTTGACATCAACTTGGCCACTACTGGAATTCCTCCGACTGCGGATGCCAATGCTCTTCTGGATGCCTGCAGTGGCTATGCTACCCGGATCACTCGACGCATTCGTCATGAGGAATTCTACGACAAAGTCGTGCTTCCGGAAGACGAGCCTCTCGAGGCGGATATGGAGAAGGAGCGCGAGGCGGAGGCTAGGACAACCGGGTCTGAGGAGTTCCAAAGAGGCTGAAAAGAACAAGTCCAAGGGCAACGAAACAGGCGCCTATCCTTCGACCAAGCACATTGAAGATAGCGAAGATGAAGTGGATTCTTCTCCGGCTAAGGAAGCGGAGGAAGACCGACCACAAGCTCATGATGAAGCTCGTTCGTCTCCATTGAAGGAGAAGTAAAAAAACTTGTTCCTGCAGAAAAACAAAGCATCATTTTGGCCCCATCGAGGGTTTGTAAATTAACTTAAGTATTTTTAAGTAGCTAGGACGAAACAAATGCATGGGCGGACAAAACTTATCCTGCGATCCGTTTTTACTTTATGAATGCATGTTTCGTTTGTTTGGAAAGCAAGTGCTAGTTTCTAAGTTTTCCGGCTTATTTACTTGACCTTCCACGAGCCGGAAGACCTTTAGCCGAAAAAGACTCACCGACGGCGACGAAGCCTAATGGCGATCTGTCAATAACCGCAGAAACAAGCCCCAAGCCAAGGTGCTGGAAATCGCTACCAGGAATCCATAAACTTGCAACGGAAAGCTCATCCACTAGAAAACTTAAGCTTACGCCCTGTAGGACGATTTTGAAAATCACAACTTTCATACACGCCTAGGAGGAAACATCCAGCTCTACGGTTTTAGTCGGAAAACTTTATATGATCTAAAAATGAACAACTAAAGGAGGTAAAAGACTAAAAGAGTGAACCAAATACTTTATATCATTGATCATGTATAACTATTACAAAGTATGTAATGCGAAAGTTGCTAAGTGTGGAAAGGACGTAGCTGTGCTATATTCCAGGGATGATCTGTTTCATCATATATGTCATCCAGATCCTCTCGCTTGCGTTTCCGGGGCCAATTGGCAGGTCTATCTTTTAACTCTCAGAAATCAACGAGGTAGTAAGATCCGTTGTGTAGCACTTTGCTGATGACGAAGGGTCCTTCCCATGGAGGTTGCAACTTATGCTCTTTCACCCGTCGAAGGCGGAGGACCAAGTCACCTTCCCTAAACGAACGGTTCCGAACTCGACGGCTATGCTAGCGTCGGAGTTTCTGTTGGTAAATGGTGGAGCATTGGTCAGCTAAATTCCGAGCTTCTTCGATCAGGTCCACGTCAGCAGTTTCTTCATTATAGGCGGAAACTCGCGGGGAGTCGTGGATGATGTCGGAGGGAAGCACAGCTTCAGATCCATATACTAGGAAGAACGGAGTGAATCCCGTTGATCTGTTAGGGGTATTTCGTAAACTCCACAGAACAGAATCTAACTCCTCAGCCTAGGCTCTGGGTACGCGGAGCAGCGGTTCTTCAAGGCGAGGTTTGGCTCCGGCTAGTATGAGGCCATTAGCTCGCTTGACCTGCCCATTGGACCGTGGGTGCGCCACAGATACCAGGTCAAGCCGGATCCCAACGTCATTGCAATAATCCTTTAGTTCTCCCTGTGCAAAGTTCATGCCATCATCTGTGATTATGCTGTGTGGAATGTCGTATCTCACTACGAGGCTGTAGACGAATTTTAGTGCCGTAGCACCATCGGCTTTTCTCACTGGCTTTGCCTCGATCCACTTACTGAATTTGTCAATAGCGACCAAGAGGTACTCAAAACCGCCAGGAGATGATTTTATCAATTTTCCGACCATGTCAAGCCCCCAGACCGCGAATGGCCAAGTGATAGGTATGGTCTTCAGCTCCTGAGCCAGAGCATTTGGTTGAGTAGCGTATGTCAACACCCGGATTTTTAAGTCCAGATGCCTATTATGCCATTCATCGCAATCCCAGGAATATTGTTTTTGCGAGACATAATAGATTGATATCACAACACATCATTCATTACATACCATAATCGTCTTACAACAAAGGATCACATGATCCAGTCTTAATACAACATAGGGGATCTAAGGATCCAATTAGAAAACACATAGCGGAAGCGAAGTAGCGGTCGTGGTCCATCTGTTCCACAGGCAACTGCTGACGTCAGGAGTAGTCCTAGTTGTCGTAGACGTCCTGCTGTCCTTCATCCGGGTACTGGGGTTCTTCTTCATAGTTTGGCATTTGAATAGCCAGGGACACAACCATGAGTACTTTAAAGTACTCGCAAACTAATACTAATGTAAATACTATCAACTATGATAAGAGGGTTCTAAGCTCTAGTTTCATTTGCATAAAGCCAATTTTATTTCGTAAGCATTTATAATCAAAGACTCTTCCTTTGCCTAACTTAACTCAAGTGGGAACATTAGTGTCATTCCCACAACTCAGTTGTGATTCAAAGTCAAAGTCATAATTCAAACTCAAGTCACAAGTCACCCTTCATATTTTAGAAAAGTTCTGATGACGGAACAGTATGGCCTTTCCAACTGTCCATGACCGCGGACGCGACTATTCGAATAGGTTTACACTCTGCAGAGGTTGTACTCTTGTGCCACAACTTTTGATTACATCCGTCGAGGATAACCCCGAATCATCGTAACTCGGAACGAGGATCATCAACCCTAACCTTTCACTTATATACCCTAGTATAGGCACCTCTCCCTATGAGCTTGGCCTCCCGGTGAAAACAAACCGTCAACCCGGGAACTGCACAGGGCTTGGGTCGTACATTCACCTCATATTCACATCATTTCACTTTTAACGGAGGCAGCCTCGGCATAACCCCTATGATGCTTGTTTAGAGGGAACCCATACTAAGATACACAAACTTCTAGTTAAGCCCTACCCATAATCAGGTATTGTGCGGGTACTTGTATAATTGGAAAGGTATCGCATTCAAACCCAATCATCAGTTTTCATCAAAATTCACCAAGTCATTCATGTCACCTTCACCTTCAAAACCTTTCAAAGTCATTTCACAAGTTCCCATCTATAGTAGTCAATTTTATTTAGTTAGCAATAGCAACTAGACATGAGGGGTGCTATCTAGCTTTGATTTGCTCTAAGCTAAAATTGGATGCTCTTGTTCTACTCTAGAACAAGTGAATCATAAATCAAAAATAAACTTTGAAATGTAGTAAGCAAAATAATTTCAAGGTAAAAACATGGGATAGGTTGATTAGGCATAAAGTAAAGAGTGATGGTGCCTTGCTCTTGTAGAGCTTTGCACTAGGGTGGTTTGCAAGAATATTAGCTTGCAACAATATAACTTGCATTAGTCTAGCTTGCTTTGATTGGGGTAGTGATCAAAGTTCTCTTCTCCTTCCTCTTGGTAGAATACCTCCTCCTCTTGATAGTCTCCGGTACTAGCGTCTATAAATGAATACAAGGATACAATCACCAAACAATACTTAAGTAGACTTAATTAGCCTTAATGGCTCACACAAATGATCTAGCATCATCACTTAACATGGCTACCCAACATTATGCAAGGTTTTTCTTATTTAGTGTTAGGAAAATAATTTCCTGAAAGGTGGATTAGGGTTTCTCTTTAGTTTTGAGAAATAATTTCCTCTCATTGAACCTTGTTAAGATTTAATCTCCTCAAATACCAAGTATAAGATTATGTTGACCAAGGTCAACACTTCACACTTATCATTTGAGAAACATGATTTAAATGAGATTCATCATCTCATGCCATTTAAATACTATTGTGATTTAATATCCTCAAGTGAGCAATTATGAGACCATGCAACAAGGGTCATCATATTTCTTCAAACTACTTGGGAAGATGATTTAAATGAAGTGCTATACTTCATAGATTTAAAATCCTAAATTTGAAAGTAATTTAAATGGGCTATTATTGACTACATAGCCAATTCTTGCTTCTAGCCCATGATCATATACAGTACCCATATCATATTTTTGCATAAACAATTAGAGGGCTTGAATGTGAATTATGAGAATTTGAATCACCTCAAAACTCATCATGGTTGATTTTATAAATTTATTTGAATTCTGAAAACTCTCTGTTTTATTATTTTTACTATTCAAATTCTACCAAAGATCTTGCTTTGAAACCAGTGGGGTTGGATAGAGCATTTCATGAGCTTTCTAAATATATAAAAAAATTCAATTTTGGTTCAGTAGATTTGGAGTCATTTGATTTTCAATAGGGCATCTGTAAGCAAATTCAATGAAATGATTTAAAACAAATTCAAAAGGTGGGCCTAGGCGGGAAAGAGTTTGGGCCTCAGAGGGGGAGAAAGAGCTGGGCCAGCCCAACTAGCACTGCTCACGCTGCGGGCCGCCTGACATGGTGGGGCCCAGCGGTCGGTGACTCTTTAAACGCGAATCGGTACCTGTTAACTTGAGCCGTAGGATTAGAGGATGATCCGACGGTCGATCGTCATCGTCGTCGTCGATGAGAGGTGAGCCCTGGCACGGCGGAGGGAGGGGGCCGGCGGCGATCCTGGACTCCGGAGAGGCTGGGTGTCGGTGGCATTCGACGTGGTCGACGACGGCGAGGCGAACGGTGGTCGAGGGAGCGGCAGGGGTGGACTAATTTGTCGGCGAGCTTGCAGGGTATTGGCGGGATACTCCGGAGAAATTCCGCCGAAGGAGGGCTAAATCGAGGAGGGGAAGGGGTATTGGCGAGCTAGAAGAAGGAGGGGATGCGACTGGTGTGGAGATTTGAGGAGGAGGAGCTCTCCTTTTATAGGGGCGAGGAGGTCTGCGGGGGTGCGGGTGAGGTCGACCATGGCGCGGCGGTTTGGAGCGGTGAAGGGGCAAGGTAAGGTGCACAGGGGGTAGGCGATGTCTAGGCGAAGCTAAGGAGCGTGCTGGCGCAGCGAAAGGAGGAAGGGACGGCTCGGGTAGCTTCCACGTCTGCAGCGGGTACTGGCAGCAAAAGCTTGAAGAGGATGACGGTGACGGTGCCTCCGCGTGCATTCGAGCATGTCTAGCGTGTAGCTGGTGGTGCGGTGATGGCGCGTGCGAGAGGAGAAGGCGAGGGGAGCATCGACGCAGCGAGGCGAGCAGGCGTTCTGTCGTGTCCAGAGACGTGCCAGTGCACGCTCTGGCGCGACGTGCCCGGCATGGGCGTGTCTGGGCGCGCGTTGTTTGGCCAATGCCGTGCGCGTCTCTGGCCAGAGAGGGTACGAGCGTGCGTAAGGGAGTGTTGGCGTGCTTGCTGACATGGTGAAAGGGACCAGAGAGGGGTGGAGAGAATGAGTGGCATGGTGGTGTCCTTGAGCTCGGCATGGACTTGTTTTGATCATGGCTTAACTTTTATCAGTGAAAAAGGGCATGGTCTGATGCAGAGGAGGTGCCAGGGTTGTGATGATCACACATGGTCCCTGGTTTAGCCCAAGATCCAATGGGTTTTAGCATGTACTCAAATTCCAGATTATTGCACATCCAGTGTTTGATGAATTGGCCGCAAGAGATATAATTTTGAAATTTTGATTGAATTTTTGTGGGTTGCAAACATATAATATTTGAAGTCTACTGGTGATGGTGGGGGTCAAATTGGGGTTGGTTTGCAAAATCTCAAAATGCATAGCATCTTGAATCTGATTCAAAGTCTCTACTTTGCTTGATCACCATTTGAATTTGAGCAAGAATTTGCAGGGGTTGTTTTGAGCAAAGTTGTTCACCTTGATGTTGTCTTGGATGAGGTGCAAAGAGTTGGCATTGTTTGGTTTAAGAATCTCTCAAAGCAGGGGCTCAAAGAGGGCATCAGGCTAAAATTGTCAATTTTGACCATTAGTGCATGTGAGCTCATTTTGATTTCAAATTTGATTTGATTTGAGTTTCTTTGATTCCAAAAGTGTTTATAAGTGTTTAGTAACCATCTCCAACCAATGGGGCAAGCCAATATGGTCTAGGTTCAAGTTTTGCAAAAATGGCCATAGCCCCATATGTGTATTTCCTATTTTTATTTCCTTTTCTTTTTCTTTGCTCAAAGGGCATGGTGTAGGGTTTATTTAGGGTTAGATTGAGTTTGGTAAAGGGTTCAAACCATTCGGGGAAAATGTGAGGGCATAGGTCAAGATTTGGTAAAATGGCTAATTGCCACATATGCCTCTATGCATATGTGTATTCTATTTTTGTTTTTCACTTGATTTAGTTGGTAGGTGCTAGGTTAGGTTTGTTGATGTTTTCAAAACATCTAATCAAGGTAGAAAGGTCTAAGTAAAAGTTTCACAGAAATAGTCATAGGCACATAGGCCC